>NC_069133.1:29457775-29757775 GCF_026914265.1 Mya arenaria | reverse complement strand
GCACGCGACACGTCGTCTTGGTATGTGGTACACATGTGGCAAGTTATTTTAAAATCTGTCCATACAAGAGAAAGTTACAGCCCGGACACGACAACCTATACTCTATGTCCTTATATGCAGCACTCCGTTGTGAATAAACACTAAGCGTGACCTTGACCTTTGAGGTAGGGACACGAGTCTTGCACGCCACACGTCCTCTTGGTATGTGGAACACATGTGGCAAGTTATTTTAAAATCTGTCCATACAAGGGAAAGTTACAGAGCCGGACGGACGGACGGTGCGATTTTAAACATCCTTCAAAGGGTTCAAGAGATATGAAGCGGACACTTATAGTAGTTATATTTAATTCATATGTCTTTTTAGCTATATGTGTGACCTAAACCTTGAACCTAGCTTGTTAAAACATCTCTCTACACATCATTTCAATATGGTGAACATTTGTGGCGAGTTATTCCCAAATCCTTTAAGGGATTCAATATATATGGAGTGTACACGAATTGTAGTCATATAACCTTTGACCTATAAGTTTGACCTTGACCTTGAACCAAGCTGGCTTTAACATGTGCTCTACACATCATCTCAATATGGTGAACATGTGTGTTGAGTTATTTCAAAATCCTTCAAGAGGCTATAGAATTATGGAGTGGACTTGTGGAAAAACAATATGTCTACCCATTTATGGGGGGAAATATAATGATGACCTAAACAAAAATGTACTAATATAAGCGAGAGGCCATGCTGTTACACAATATAACCATAGTTTTAAGACTCAAGGTCAAAGTGTTGACAAAGTGTTTTCATACATTGTATAAACAATGATCCAGGCCAAATTATAATCCCCAACCCCAGTATGTTTAAAGAGGCAAATCCATAACCCCTTACCCCAGTTAATATAAAGGGGCTAATCTATAACCCCCTACCCCAGTGCATATAAAGGGGCTAATCTATAACCCCCTACCCCAGTGGATATAAAGGGGCTAATCTATAACCCCCTACCCCAGTGGATATAAACAGCCTAATCTATAACCCTCTACACCACTTCCCCAGTAGGAAAAAATTGGCAAATGTATAACCTCGTACTCCAGTGGGTATAATGGGGCCAATCTAAACAAGAACTGTCTTAGGACAACGCTTGACTATATACCACTTTATCTTAAAATCAATACAATGATAATGTAACATGAGTCTGTCAAAAGCAATTAAAAAAAAAGTCAAATTAAAAACAAGATATGCCACAATACGATGAAATCAAGTTTTGAATGATTGACATAAGAACCTCAGCCTTTTTTTTGAGATTCAGTCCCAAAACATTATCTTTTTTAGTAACAGTGACTAGGGGCCCCAAACGCAATCCCATGAAAGGTCTCTATGAACTTTTCCTGTATACAATGTTTGGTCCCAAATGTCAACGCAAACTATTCAGTACCTGTCCAGCAATTTTTCTATTGTTAGTAACAATGACCTTGACCCTATGGGACCCAAACGCAATCCCATAAAAGGTCTCCATAAGCTCTTCCTATATACCAAGCTTGGTCACTTTACTTTTATGTCAAACTTGACTAAAAATATTTGATACCTCCCATCCAAACAACAACATATGTCATTCTAATCACTTTGTGAAAAACAGGTTAAAAATATAAAAACTGTGCCCATCAAAAGCAATAAAAAAAGTAAAAATCAATGGGCCATATTTTGTATTTAATTCAATATGGAGTTATGTAACCTAATTGTGTAATGGCTATTTAGTTAAGTATGAAGAACATTGAATGAACGATATTTAAGGTCTGAGATAAAAAACAAACACCAAAGTTGCCCAAAAACTTCAACCAAACTTTTTAAACTGATAAAGGGCAATGATTTGTATATAGAATAATATGGAGTTATGAAACGTATTTGTGTAATGACCGAAAAACTGTGTGAAGTATTAAGTCAATTAAATGCCGAGTTTATAAGTAATAAGTGAAAATCCCAACTTGCCGTAAAACATTAACCTGTCAATCAGGGGCCATGTTTTGTATTTTAGATAATAATTTGTGTTATGAAACCACATTGTGTGATGGTCCTAAAGAACTGTGTGAAAAATTAAGTCAATTAAATGCAGGGTATAGAAGTTATCAGTGAAAACCCCAACTTGCCATAAAACTTTAACCTGACACAATATGCCTTAAACTTTAACCTAAGTTCCTTGTCAATCAGGGGCCATATTTTGTAATCAACAAGAAATGGTGTTCAGTAACCTCATTGCGTGATGGTCCTAAACAACTGTGTGAAGTATTTAGTGAATTGAATGAAGGGTATTGGAGTTATAAGTGAAAGAGTCAACTTGCACTTTAACTCTAGACTTTAACCGAATGCCGACACAGAGATGAGTTGTAAAGCCTCCTTATTCCTCGAGTTGTAAAGCCTCGTTATTCCTCGAGTTGTAAAGCCTCCTTATTCCTCGAGTTGTAAAGCCTCGTTATTCCTCGAGTTGTAAAGCCTCCTTATTCCTCGAATACTAAAAAACAACAACTTTGCCAGACACAGCGATCCCTATATGTCTGCAATGCTCATCAGGCATAACAGCTAGACAAGCTATAAGTTCCCCATACCTACCTATTTCTCAATTCAATGTTTTCTGCCTTTAATTCATCCATCTCTGCCTTAATCTTGTCGAGTTGCTCCTGTGAGTTTCCACTTTCCAGCTGATAAAGAAGATAATACAATTCATTGATAAATCTCAAAAGTTCAACATAATAATTTACTACACAACAATATAATTATCACTGGGGTCCTGGTTAGTCATACGAGAAACATATTTATGACGACAGCTGGTCAAGCATTGCTGTTGATAGTGTCATGGATTTTCGACGAATTTGGCGCTGCTGAATGATCATCTATGTAAAGAACAAGAGATGTTAGTGAAACATTTATGCCCCCTTGGGAGCCAAATTGTTAGTAGGATTTGGACACTTAAATAAAATATGGACAATCAGAAAACCTTTTTTCAGCTTACAGTCACACTGACCTTGACCTTTGACCCACTGACCTCAAAATCAATAGGGTTCATCTGCTGGTCATGACCAATAAGCCTACCTAGTATGAGGTCCCTGGGTCAAAGCGTTCTCAAGTTATTGATCGGAAACCGTTTTTCATGTTAAGGTCACACTGACCTTGACCTTTGACCCACTGACCTCAAAATCAATAGGGTTCATCTGCTGGTCATGACCAATACACCTACCAAGTATGAGGTTCCTGGGTCAAAGCGTTCTCAAGTTATTGATCGGAAACCGTTTTTCATGTAAAGGTCACACTGACCTTGACCTTTGACCCACTGACCTCAAAATCAATAGGGTTCATCTGCTGGTGATGACCAATACACATACCAAGTATGAGGTCCCTCGGTCAAAGCGTTCTCAAGTTATTGATCGGAAACCATTTGGTATTCCGACCGACCGACAGACAGACCGACCGACCGACATGTGCAAAACAATATACCCCACTTTTTTCAAAAGGGGGCATAAAAATGGTAAGATTAACGTTTTTTATCCTATATTCCTTAATTATCATAAAACTAATGCATGTGCGTTGTAAAAAATTGTTTTACTTCAATACACAATGGACAGTTCTCAAGTATTTTGCTTAATATGAACAAAACTACCCAATTCATATTTTTTTCATGGTTTTATTATTTGAATGCAACGCAAACGTAACATAATTCTTTTAAGCGTGTATGGTGTATTGTGTCACCCTGTAAATCCTTAACAACCATTTGATTACGTATTTGCATTACCATTTTGAAGAAAATCATGTATTCAAAATTAAACATAGGACATACAATATAACTGGTAACGATATTTGTGGTGATGAAAGTAGGATATCTATAGATGATAGCACTAGGATGATGACAGCCACGAAAAAGCCTTTCCACAGGCGCACACATTGACCTTTTCCTCATGTTTGCCGGCAATGTGGTCTTTCAAGGTTACATGCGATGCCAGTCATTTGCCACACATCACAAGTGAAAATTTTGCCTTTTTGACATGTAGACTGGTGTTTTCTAAGACTTGGCTTGTAATAGAATCGTTTATCACAACGACTGCATGTGAACACCTTTAGATCCATATGTTTGTTTACATGACCGTGATAGTGGTCTTTGTTTGTGTAGTCTTTGTTGCACGATGAGCAGTGATATTTCTGAGCATCAGAAGAGTGCACACACCATCTATGTGTGTTCAATGACTTTCTGCTACAATACGCCCTGGAACATACCTCACACATAAAACTTGACCCGTGATGCACGCTTCGAGTGTGTTCACACAGATCATTGGCATAGCTTTTTATGCACGTAATACACTCGAATCTGACCTTTTGGTAAACTGCTCGCCTATGCCTACTTAGGTTTCCAGAGCTGTAAGTTTTGTAGTTACAGTCCGTACAGCTATAGGCTTTCTTTTGGGGGTTGTTGTTGTCGTCGTTATGCCCATCGTACTCACTGTTCACCTCCACGTTGAATGATATGTCAGTTTCTTCGAAAAAGGATGACTCTTCTTCGAAAGACAGGTCCATTGCCTTGGCAAGAATCCTTGACCCTGTCGACATATATGCATGACATTGTTAAATGGGTCGTCTGCAAATCCATGACATTATCAGAAATTCATTGGTTGTACATGTATTATATTTTTATACACTTACAGTGCTTAAATCATTTACGATTTTTTTTAAATCGATAAGTTATCGAAAGAAGTGATTACATAAATATAATTTTATATGTAATGCATACTAAACAATTGAGATAAATGAGTGACAGCTTTTTATTTTTTACATACACTACTAACTTAACAAATTATGAAAAATATGAAATTCTTTACAAACAAGACGTGCCTATTATGATGTTAGACGTAATTGCAATCGAAAATAATAAAACTTACCGTGTAATTACAGTTCACTTTACGTGAATTATAACAAGTCTATCTAGCATGTGTATTGTTTTGTGTATACAAATCTCCAATAATCCATGACACTATCAACAGCAATGCTTGACCAGCTGTCGTCATAAATTCGTTTTTCGTTTGACTAACCAGGACCCCAGTGATTATAGGAGTTACCGTAAGTTATATAGAGTTGGAAAAATACAGAAAATGACTGGAGACTGTATTAAGAACTTGTCACCAACAGAAATGACTTTCTTAAGTAAAATTTCAGCTGCATCATTGTTCTGAAAAATAGTCATTTTTGATCTTTTCAAGCATTCCTTTTTAAGAAAATAGCCTAAACGAACTCAACCTTCACCTTAGTAGCTAAAACATTCATATTACAACTATTTCTATGTGGCACTTTGAGTCATGATATCTAAATAATTAAAGCAATATGAATCCATGATAGATATCAAAGGGCAAAATAACAAGATGTTTTTCCAGCATTAGGCAGTGGAGAAACATCCGAATGGAAGAATAAAAGTGGAGACATAAAAGTGAAGATATAAGAGGGGAAACTTAAGAAGGGGAAATATTCCAGCGGAAACACAAGAGGGAAATTATAAAAGGGGAAACATAAATTGGAATACATAAGAGGGTAGACTTATGAGAGGAGACTTAAAGGGGGATACTTAAGAGCAGGACAAACAAGGAGAGACCTTAGAGGGAAATCATAAGAAGGGAAACATAAGAGGGGTGACTTAATAGGGAAAAGAAGAGGGGAACATAAGAGGGGATACATAAGCAGGGAGACTTAACAGGGAAAAAGTAAAAAGGGAGAATTAAGAGGGGAAACATAAAAGGGGAGACATAAAAGGGGAGTCTTACGAGGAGGACATAAGAGGAGAAATATAAGAGTGAAAACATAAGAGAAACATAAGAGGGGAGACTTAAGACGGGAAGTGGGGAGACTTAAAAGGGGAATACTTAAGAGAGGATATATAAGATGGGAAACATAAGAGGGTAGTCTTAAGAAGGAAACATAAGAGGGAATACTTAAGAGGGGATACAAAAGAGGGGAAACATAAGCAGGGAGACTTAAGAGGGGAAACATAGGAGGGAAACATAAGAGGGAAGACTTAATAGGGGGGGTCTCCTAAGAGGGGAAGACATAAGAGGGGACACATTAGAGGGAAGATATAAGAGAACACAAAAGGGAGGAGACATTAGAAGGGAAGACATATGAGGATAAGAGGGGAGAGATTAGAGGGAACACTTGAAAGATATGAGGGAAGACAAACTAAGAGAGACAATATAGATAGACAAAAGTGGAAAAGAAGAGGGAAAGTCTTAAGAGGGAGATATAAGAGGAATGACTTAAGAGGGAGATATAAAAGGAAAGACTTAAGAGATAAGATAGGAGATTTAAGAGGGGAAATGTAAGAGGTAAAACATAAGAGGGTAGACTTGAGAGGGGAGACAAGAGGATAGACTTAAGATATAAGAGGGGTGACAAAAGGGGAGACATAAGAGGTTAGACATAAGAGATAAGAGGGGAGTTTTGTAAGAGGGGTGACATAAGAGAAAAGACAGGAGATGTAAAAAGGGAGCCACAAGAGGTAAGATATACAAAGATAGAGTTAAGAGATATGAGGAAGACAAAAGAGTGAATACTTAAGAGGGGGGCATAAGAGAGGAAACATTAGAGATTAGAGGGGGTGTCTTTGTTATCGGGCAGACATAAGTGGGGAGTCTTGTAAGACGGGAGACATAAGAGGGAAGACATTAGAGGAAAGACATATGTAGATAGACATAAGACGTAGACATAAGAGGGAAGACATAAGAGGTAAAAGGGGAGCCGAATAAGAAGAGAGACATATGAGGTAAGACAGTAGATGTAAGAGGGAGACATAAGAGGGAAGACATAAGAGAGGAGATATATTTTAGAGATAAGAGGGGAGACATCAGACAGGAAACATATGAGATTGGAGGGGAGACATTAAAGTTAAGAGGGTAGTCTCATAGAGGGGAGACAAAGAGAAAATATGGGAGTCTAGTAAGAGGGGAGACATAAGAGATAAGACGGTTGTCTCATAGAAGGGAGTTAAAAGAGAAAAGAGGGGAGTCATGTAAAAGGGGAGACATAAGAGACAAGAAAAAAATTGATGCATGGCATCAAGTCGGCGCAATAAAATTAGAAGAAAAACCTGCATGTAGATAACCAAAAAATGGTTATTATTTCAATGATAATATGTTGGGTATACATATGTTCGAAGGACATTATGGTTGATAATATTGGTACAATAGTTTAATCCCGGAATTATAGATATTCAGTTTTTTCCAAGCTAATCCTCTGGTTCAAACTAAATTATACCAAAAATATACACATGTCTCTTGAAATTCACCTTTTATTTGTACCAGCATGTTATATGAATTCCTGGCTTTATATATTGTATATGTTTTTGTAACACATTTTACTCTTATGAGTAAATAGAACGGGGATAAAAATACTATACATTAAGAGGGAATTATCTGGAGTTCATTCTTTTGAATGACATTTTCAAAACAAACAATTAAGCTCAATGTTAATTTTTCAAAACTCGCCTTTTTGCTGTCGCCAAGGGATATTACTGCGTAGGAGGTTTAGAAACATAAAGGATATTGTTATAGTACTGTGTAACCTTCATCTATTTTGGAGGAAGTTGGTATCAATCAGAACATCTCGTCCAGTATCTATCTCGAAGCTTGCCGGAAATGGCCGAGTTGTTTGATTGAGTTGGTATTTAAAATCAAAAATTTTAAAATGATAAGCAGGGCTATTATAATATAAGGTTTCATTATCAATTAAAGTGTAAAGTTTTATAAAACATACTAAACTCCACATTTTATCATGCAACGTGGAAAATATTGAAAGCATTGTTCTGCAATTTATGAACTAGTCCCTTAGTTGGAATAATTCTAAAGTAATATCAAATATATTCGGCGCCCAGAAACGACTAATAATACAGGAAACATAAGAGGGAAGTCATAAGAGGGGGAACATACGAGGATTGCCTGTAGAGATAAGAGGGCAGACATAAGAAATAAGACAGGAAACATCAGAGATAAGATTGCAGGCATAAGAGATAAGACAGGAAACACAATAGATAAGACATAAGAGGAATGAGGTATGAGGGGTTACATAAGAGGAAAGTCATTAGAGGGGAGACATAAGAGGTAAGACATATAAGAATGAAATTAGAGACATTAAAGGGATGACTAAAGAGATAAGAGGGAAGACAAACTTAGGGAAGGCAATAGAGATAAAACAAAAGAGGAAAGATAAAAGAGGGAGATATAAGAGGGAAGACTTAAGAGGGGAAACATAAGAGATAAGACAGGAGACATAAGAAATAAGACAAGAAACAGGGAAGACATAGGATTGCATTTACGGATATGAGGGGGACATAAGAAATAAGACTGGAACCATAAGAGATTAGATGGGAGGCATAAGATAGGAGATAAGACATGAGAGGAAGGACATAAGAGATAAGAGGGGCTACATAAGAGGGAAGTCATTAGAGGGGAGACATAATAGGTAAGACATATAAGAACAAGAAATGTTTGTCAAACATTATGCCCCCCCCCTTAGCGCCATGTTGTCAGGATTATTTGGGCAATTGAATGAAATATACATGGAACTCAAGTCAAGTTTTAGGGCCATGGGTGCAGGCAGTGTCAAGTTATCACACAGACAGGCTTTTGCGTTCAAGGTCACTGTGACCTTGACCTTTGACCTGACCGCTTAAATTAAAAAGAGTCATCTACAGTTAAGGCCCAACCCCCTAGTCAAGTTTGATGATCATAGGTCCAGGCTTTGTTGAGATATCACTGGGAGAAGCTTTGTTAACTTTTTCGTGTCAAAGGTCACTGTGACCTTGACTTTTGACCCGATGAAACCCAAAATCAAGAGGAATCATCTGCTGGTCAGACTCAACCTTCATGTCAAGTTTGATGATCATAAGTCCAGGAATTGTTGAGTTTGTCTTCAAGGTCACTGTGACCTTGATCTTTGACCTGATGACCCCATAGTATATAGGGGTCATCAACTGGTCAGGCCCAACCTACATTTCAAGTTTGAAGGCCATGGGTGCAGGCATTGTCGAGTTACCAATCGGACAACCTTGTATCATTCAAGGTCAATGTGACCTTGACCTATGACTCGATGACCCCCAAAATAAATAGGGGTCATCAACTTGTCAAGCCCAACCAAATATTCAAGTTTGAGGGCCATGGGTGCAGCCATTGTCGAGTTATCACTCGGACAACCTTTTATCATTCAAGGTCAATGTAACCTTGACCTTTAGCCCGATGACCCCCAAAATCAAAAGGTGTCATCTAGTGGTCAGGCCGAACTTCCAATTCAAGTTTGAGGGCCATGGGTGAAGGCATTGTCAAGTTATCACTCAGACAACTTTTTATCATTCAAGGTCAATGTGACCTTGACCTTTGGCCAGATGAACCCCAAAATCAATAGGGGTCATCAACTGGTCGGACCCAACCTCAAAGTCAAGATTGAGGGCCATGGGTGCAGGCATTGTCAAACAAGAGATGTTTGTCAAACATTATGCCCCCCTGAGCGCAATGTTATCAGGATTATTTGGACAATTGAATGAAATATGCATGGACCGAAATGATAACTGATTTGTCATTGACATTAGATGCCATTGAGGCAGTTTTAAACTTATGACCATTCAAAGTGTGAGGATAGTAGGTACACTTTTTAATCATGTTCAGATGATGACTGATATTTGCAGATAAAATTGCATCCTCTTAGCAGCAGAAAATAAGTAAATATAACAAAATTTTAATGATGAATATGAGATATGACCATGACCTTTGACCTCAAAAACCATAGGAGTCATCAACTGGTCACCCAAAACCTAAATGTCAAGTTGAGGGTCATGGTTGCAGGCATTGTCAAGTTATCACACAGACAAGCTTTTTGAGTTGAAGGTCACTGTGACCTTGACCTTTAACTTGATGACCCTTAATATACAAGTGGTCATCTATAGGTCAGGCCCAACCCCCGAGTCAAGTTTGAGGGCCAGGGATGCAGGTATTGTCAAGTTATCACTCTAAGAACCTTTTTACATTCAAGGTCACTGTGCCTCCATGTCAAGTAAGATGACCATAGGTCTAGGCATTGTTGAGTTATCACTCAGACAAGCTTTAAAATCCTTTGACCATTAAAGGTCACTGTGACCTTCACCTTTGACCCCTATAATCAATAGGGGTCATCTTCTGGTCATGCCTAACATTCATGTAAAGTTTGGTGACAATACGTCCAGGAATTATTAAGTTATCACTCGGACAAGCTTTGGTCTACTGACAGACCGACGGACCGACATGTGCAAAGCAATATACCCCTCTTCTTCGAAGGGGGGCATAATTACCAATCGGACAACCTTGTATCATTCAACGTCACTGTGACCTTGACCTTTGACCAGATGACCCCTAAAATCAATAGGTCAAGCCCAGCCCCCATGTCAAGTTTGATGACCATAGGTCTAGGCATTGTTGATAAATCCCTTGGACAAGCTTTAAAATCCTTTTACCATTTAAGGTCACTGTCACCTTGACCTTTGACCCGATGACAAATAAATAGGGGTCATCTACTGGTCAGGCCCTATCTTCATGTCAAGTTTTATGACCATACGTCAAGGAATTGTTGAATTATCACTCGGACATGCTTTGGTCTACCGACAGACCCACCAACTGACCGACCGACCAACCGACCGACCGACATGTGCAAAGCAATATACCCCTCTTCTTCGAAGGGGGGCATAATAAGATGAGAGACATTAGAGGGGAAACTTAAGAGGTAAAAGGAACGCAAACCTAATGGAGGCAATAGAGATAAGACAAAAGAGGAATGACGAAAGAGCGTTAAATAAGTGGAAGACTAAAGAGGGAAATATGAAAGGGAAGACTTAAGAGGGAGGTATAAGAAGCAAGACTTAAGAGGGAGATATAAGAGGGAGGCTTAAGAGGGAGATATAAGAGGGCAAGACTTAAGAGGGGATACCAAGAGGGGAAACATAAGCAGGGAGACTTAAGAGGGGAAACATAGGAGGGAAACATAAGAGGGAAGACTTAATAGGGGGGGGGGGTCTCCTAAGAGGGGAAGACATAAGAGGGGACACATTAGAGGGAAGATATAAGAGAGAACACAAAAGGGAGGAGACATTAGAAGGGAAGACATATGAGGATAAGAGGGGAGAGATTAGAGGGAACACTTAAAAGATATGAGGGAAGACAAACTAAGAGAGACAATATAGATAAGACGAAAGTGGAAAAGAAGAGGGAAAGTCTTAAGAGGGAGATATAAGAGGAATGACTTAAGAGGGAGATATAAAAGGAAAGACTTAAGAGATAAGATAGGAGATTTAAGAGGGGAAATGTAAGAGGTAAAACATAAGACTTAAGAGGGAGATATAAGAGGGAGGCTTAAGAGGGAGATATAAGAAGGAAGACTTAAGAGGGAGATATAAGAGGGAGGCTTAAGAGGGAGATATGAGGGCAAGACTTTAGAGGGGGGACATATGAAGGGAGTCATAAGAGATAAGACATAAGAGGGGAGACATAAGACTGCAGTGATAGAGAATACACAAGGGGAGTTGACCTAAGATTGGAGAGGTAAGAGGGAAGACAAAAAGGGGGACAAGCGAGTGGAGATGTAAGAGGGAAGATTTAACACATCAAAGGGGCGATAACAGGAATGACATCAGAAGAAAATTTGAGAGATAAGAGGTGAGACAAAAGAGGGGAGAAATAAGAGATAAGAGGGAAGACGAAAGAGGGGAAATATAAGAGATAAGACAAGAAGGGAGATATAAGGGGGAAGATATAAGAGCAAAGAGGGAAGACAAAAGAGGGGAGATGTAAGAGATAAGAGGGAAGACAAAACAGGGGAGATATCAGAGGGAAGACAAAACGGGGGATATATAAGAGATCAGACAAGATGGAAGATATAAGAAATATGAGGGAAGACAAAAGAGGGGAGATGTAAAAAAAAAAAGAGGGAAGACAAAAGAGGGAATATCTAAGGGATAAGACCCAAGAGAGAAGACAAAATGGTAGAGAATGAAAAAATGAAGGGGAGATTTAACAGGGGACATAAGAATGTTCACTTGCAAATTGATCTTTACTTATTGATACCTTTGATACTTGAACTTTCAGATTCTCATTTTCATCCTGCAGCTGAGCCCTTATCCCCTGTAAAAAAGTCATATGATTCTTATGGATTTAATGAATCATGCATTAACAAGACCTATTATTTTTAGTTATAAGTATCCCCATATACAACCCAGAGACAGGAAGGGTCAAAGCAGCCATATCTAGATTTGATTTATTACATAATTTGTACATCGCAAATATTACTTTATAATGCAAGCTCAACTCATTCTTTGAGAAAGAAAATACCTTAAATGTTAAAATCATGATTATGAACAAGAGGTATAATCATGAACTTGTGTTTACCGCATTGGTTAATACTGTAAAACAAGAGCCATTATTATCCTGTGTAACCTTCACTTACCTCGAGTTCAACAATTTCTTCGGCAAAACCTTCATTCAGGTCAATCTGTAACAGACAAACATCTCTGTACATATATAATCTATTTTTCTGTTGTTAAAATGTATTTCTACTCTGAATGTGATAATTTCTTTGCTGAAAATAATATCACTAGGAAACTCATTATTATCAACATCTATGAGTTACCTGACAAAGGTTCAATATTTTTTATGTCAAAAAACCCCCAAAAACCCAATGCAATCATATGCCAACCATAACATAAATAATGTATGCCATTGACAGTATGTGAAAGTTTAAATGCATGTCATGGACAGTGAGTGTAAATGCATGTCATGGACAGTGAGTGAATATGCATGTCATGGACAGTGAGTGTAAATGCATGTCATGGACAGTGAGTGTAAATGCATGTCATGGACAGTGAGTGTAAATGCATGTCATTAACAGTACAGTCAAACCTGGTTGAACAGTCACCTGCTTTAAAGGGTCACCTGCCTTATCCCGCCACTCCAAATTCCCCCTGTACGTTTGTACTATATAAAGTATGTGCATTAAGAGGTCAACTGTCTAACCCGGCCACGGCCACTAATTTTTTACCTCATGAAGCCATACAAACACTAATTAGCGGCCACTAATCCCTTGTCACTGACACTTCCGCTGGTAATTTTTTTCAATACACAGCTTTAATTGCATACTGAAGTTTACGGAGAAGAATGACGGCCTGGGATATTTCCGTCATCCTATGAAAATGCACATAACATCAAACGATTGCCCTGCATGTTTACTCATCGAGAAACCATGTTTATAACACATTGACGAAGGTTTTGATCATGATTGACACTATTAATAAAGATACTGTAATAACTACAAAGTTAATTATCAAATACCAACAAAGAACACGAGTTATTATGAATTTACAGTTTGCATTGTCACTTGAAGGTGTGAAACGAATTACAATTAATGCAATTTAAACAAAAGCGGTCACAGACATGGGGGTATTTTTTGTAACGAAAGCCATTCAATGGTAAGGATAGTTTCTCAGGAACATAAAACTCTTTCAAAAAAGGTCAAATTGCAAAAGCCTGACAATATGCGCTGCATCACTATATAGTCATCTGTGAAAGTTTGGTAGAAATCGCATGAAAAACGTAAGAGGAGTTGCAAAGAAACCAATTTTAAATGTAAAATAAACAAAGGGCTATAACTCTTTCAAAAATGGTTGAATCGCAAATTCCCGACAATATGCGCTGCATCACTACATAGTCATCAATCTGTGAAAGTTTGGTAGAAATCGCATAAAAAACGTAAAAAGAGTTACGAAGAAACCAATTTTAAATGTAAAATAAGCAAAGGGTAATAACTCTTTCAAAAATGGTCAAATCGCAAAAGCCAGACAATATGCGCTGCTTCACTTTATGATCATCAATCTGTGAAAGTTTGGTAGAAATCGCATGAAAAAACGTAAGAGGAGTTGAGAAGAAACCAATTTAAATGCAAAATAAACAAAGGGCAATAACTCTTTCAAAAATGGTCAAATCGCAAATGGCAGACAATATGCGCTGCGTCACTTTATGATCATCAATCTGTGAAAGTTGGTAGAAATCGCATGAAAAACGTAAGAGGAGTTTTGAAGAAACCAATTTTAAATGTAAAATAACCAAAGGGCAAAAACTCTTTCAAAAATGGTCAAATCAGGAAAGCCCGACAATATGCGCTGCTTCACTTTATGATCATCAATCTGTGAAAAATTGGTAGAAATCGCATGAAAAACGTAAGAGGAGTTACGAAGAAACCAATTTTGAATGTAAAATAAGCAAAGGGCAATAACTTTTTCAAAAATGGTCGAATTAAGAAAGCCAGACAATATGCGCTGCTTCACTTTATGATCATCAATCTGTGAAAGTTTGGTAGAAATCGCATGAAAAACGTAAGAGGAGTTGCGAAGAAACCAATTTAAATGTAAAATAAGCAAAGGGCAATAACTCTTTCAAAAATGGTTGAATCGCAAAAGCCCAACAACATGCGCTGCATCACTATACAGTCATCAATCTGTGAAAGTTTGGTAGAAATCGCATGAAAAACGTAAGAGGAGTTGCGAAGAAACCAATTTTTAATGTAAAATAACCAAAGGGCAATAACTTTTTCAAAAATGGTCAAATCAGGAAAGCCCAACAATATGCGCTGCTTCACATTATGATCATCAATCTGTGAAAGTTTGGTAGAAATCGCATGAAAAACGTAAAAGGAGTTGCGAAGAAACCAATTTTAAATGTAAAATAAACAAAGGGCTACTTTCAAAAATGGTTGAATCGCAAAAGCCAGACAATATGCACTGCGTCACTATATAGTCATCAATCTGTGAAAGTTTGGTAGAAATCATATGAAAAATGTAAGAGATGTTGCGAAGAAACCAATTTAAATGTAAAATAAGCAAAGGGCAATAACTCTTTCAAAAATGGTTAAATCAGGAAAGCCCGACAATTTGCGCTGCTTCACATTATTATCATCAATCTGTGAAAGTTTGGTAGAAATCGCATGAAAAACGTAAGAGGAGTTGCGAAGAAACCAATTTTAAATGTAAAATAAACAAAGGGTAATAACTTTTTCAAAAATGGTTGAATCGCAAAAGCCAGACAATATGCACTGCGTCACTATATAGTCATCAATCTGTGAAAGTTTGGTAGAAATCGCATGAAAAACGTAAGAGAAGTTGCGAAGAAACCAATTTTAAATGTAAAATAAACAAAGGGCTATAACTCTTTGAAAAATGGTTGAATCGCAAAAGCAGGACAATATGCGCTGCTTCACTTTATGATCATCAATCTGTGAAAGTTTGGTAGAAATCGCATGAGAAATGTAAGAGGAAATGCAAAGAAATGAATGTCGGACGGACGCACACACGCAAGCACACATGCACGCACACACACACGCACGCACGCACACACGCATGGAATCGCGCCTACCATTACTATATCCCCTCGCCTCTTCAAGGCGGGAGATACTTAGAGACTGGAGTTAAGCAAACAAAAATGATGGACTACTTTGAAAAGTGAACTCGTAAATGTGCATGTACATGTAGTTGTGTACACAGGGGTGCCAACAGGATTTTGTAAATAAGAGGAAAAATTGCCAGGGGTCATGGGGGCCTGGATTTTCATAGTTTAAAATGGACTAGAATTCATTTACTGATCAGTTATATTTCATATCATTTTATTTATAACTTTGCAATAAAGTTATTTTATCTACTTTTGTTTTTAAAGGTGCTGCACTCTGTATGATGAAATAGCGGGAAAAAAAGAAAATTGTTGAAAACTGACATTAACTTGGTATCGATTTGTACAATGAATTGGAACTTACTAACTGAAGAACCACACAGTTTACAATTAATTTATTTTTTGCAGTTTTTTCGTATTTTTCCATTAAAAAAGATTACTAGGTATGTCTACCTAGTAGAATTCATTCCTTATGCGTGATTGGCTGGTCAATGATATTACCAAGTTAGGTATATAGCTTAAATTTTCCTACTGTTAACGGTTAGCCTTTGTAGCACAGTGGATACAACACTGGACAGCAATTTTGGCTCGAACCCGGTCTCAGACACATTTTTTTTTTTCAATTTTAGTAAAAAAAATTATAATTATGATATCAAAGAGTAAAACGTTTTATTAAATAATTGTCCAGAGATTCGTTACAGAAAAAAACTTTTTTTGGTTCCAATCTGGTGTATAGTCCCTTAAACCTTCTTTAATGATATTGGTTATTTGATTAACCTAATATTAATAGCTTGTAATAGTAGTGAAATATCAAAACATGATAGCCTATCAATATGCGTTTCAGGTAATTCGCCGTGATGTAAGGAATGCTCTGTGTAAGAAGCGTCCCACTTTTTAAGAGAATCCAAGGGTCATCATAAGGCACCAAGACAATGCACACTCGCATACAGCAAAACTCACACAGCTGGAGATCGAGATTCTGGGTTTCAAGTGTTTTACAGCATCCACCGTATTCCTGACCTTGCACTATTGGACTTTGCTTACATCCCACAGCCAAAAGAACAGTTAAGAGGGCAAAAGTTTAAATCAAGTGAAGAACTGATGTCCGCCACAATAGCACTTAAGAGGGATTTGCCTGCTGACAGGTTTGTTAATGTTTAACAAGCATGGGTGAAATACCATCACAGATGCATGGAGCACCCCGCAGGGAATACTTTGAGAAAGGCACATGAGAAAGGTGCAAAACATGCCTAACACTAACATTTTGACGTCATAAATTATGTGGACTGTGCACCACATAAATGACAGTAGATTTGATGTTAGTGATACCGAATTGATATGAGTAATGTTATCTGGCTGATTTTTGTTTTAATTGAATCCCCTGTTCATAAACGTCACAGAGTTTAGGGACAATCATATGTCAGTAATAGCTACTGTTTCCATCACACAAGTCATTAAAATTATACACAGCAATCGCAAAACACAATTTATGTATAATTTCAATCACTGGGATATTATCAGTAACCGAGACATAAGTAGCAAGGGTATATGGGAAAATCATTGTTATATAATGGAACACTGCATAGTGCACAGTTATAGCTGTGCCTACTGGTTACTGATCGGATAGGAGGATATCTTGTATTATTTCACCTGTGCCTGTTTCTTTCCCAACTGCATGATGTGCTCCTCCCTTATGTCAGCAATCTCCCTCTCGAGGTCAGCTATCGCACCTTCATGCTCTTCTTGCACCTTCTGGTAGAAGGCGGACTTCTCTCCCTCCGTCTCAAGAGACTGTCGAAGCTCATAAATCTCCTCGCTTTTCTTTTTTAGTTCACCAAACAGCTTGATGGTTTCCTCCTGTTCCAATAAGAAATTTATGAAAGAATGTTAATCATGATCAAAAGAACTATTATGGTATCAACAACTTAAGCTTAAAGAGAAGCTGTTTTTACCAATAATCTGTACAGAAATATCAAGCCACCCTAGTCACAATAATATTCCACATAGGGTATTTACCATAATCTAAACTTGCCATGAACACTATTATAGACATGAGTGTCATCATAAGACTACATTTATGACCATTTTTATGCATCATACTTTATTTACTCTTTTTCTCATCTCATTGTATGCCCAGAAAATAAATAGTGCGTAGATTCTCACTTTTTTTAAGAAAAAAAATGGGATTGCCCAGGTAAGAAAAGTGCTTGTGGTACACATAAATTTATGTAGTGTTTCCCAGCTTTAATGTTGTCTCCCACAGCAACAGCAATTCCTGTCTTTCAAAATTAGTGGCAATCCTGTAATATATGACTAGTGTATGATTACCAATGAGAGCCACAAATGCAATTGCTACCTTTTTCAAACAAGGGATACAACTCAACAATTATCTATTCCAGAATGGACATGCCTTGCTTCACATACACGCTTTGTCACTGGTTCAAGGTGAATAAAAGTTTCATGTGATTATCTTTAATAGTTCTGAAGTTATGGGTAGGTTATAAAATGTACAGTTTGTACAAATTAAGGGGGAATAAGTTGAAAATTATTAAAGCTAGCTTTATTGGCCTTGCTACAAGTGTGTCACTTGTGTACAAAGTTTCATGTTAATGTATTTTGAGTGAAGCTAGGGTTTAAGTTTTTGAACTACGGAGATTCCATGGACAACAACACAAAGGCTATGACCAAACCAGAGCTGTTGTAGGACAGTGCGCTCAACTATATGCCCCTTTTTCTGAGAAAGGAATGCATTATTGATGTAATATGTGCCTGTAAACACAATAAAAAAAACAGCAAAATAAAGGTGAAATAAGAGTATCAAGATAACTTTAACCAATCTTTTTAAGTCATTCAAGGGCCATTTTTTATATTTAGGATAATATTAAGACATGTAACATAATTGTGTGAACAACTGTGTGAAGTATAAAGTCCATTGGATGAACAGTATTTAAGATCTGAGTTAAAATCTCAAGTTGCCCTAAATCTTAAACCAAACTTTCTAAGGCTATCAAGGGCTATAATTTGTATTTAAGAGTTATGTAACCTATTTGTACGATGGCTGTCAACAATTGTGTGAAGTATGAACTCAATCGAACAAAGGGTATAGGAGTGAATATAAAGTAAAAATCCCAACTTGCCCTTTAACTTGAACCAGACAATATGTTTTCTAAATCTTTTACCTAAGTTCCTAAGTCAATCAGGGGCCATAACTTGTATTTAGGATAATATGGAGTTATGTAACCTTATTGTGTGACTGTCCTGAACCACTGTGTGAAGTATGAAGTGAATTAAATGAAGGCTGTTGGAGTTATAAGGGAAAATGCCAACTTGCACTAAAACTTTAAGTTGTATAACCTTCCTTATTCCTCTAATGTGCAGCTAAAACCTTCTCTTTTTCTCTCCAAAAAACAGATGAGCTAAATATTTCTGGTGGGTGATTTCTGACAAGTTAGAATATAAGCATTATTATTTCTTAACATACATTATGGAGCCTTTGTCCCCCGTTACCTCAGCAGCTTGTAACTTTCTGTCAAGAGTTTGAATCTCATTATCTCTCTCTTTTAAAACCTCTTTATGTTTATCAACTGTGCTCTCGAGCGCCTCTATTCTGTTCTTTTGGTTCTCAACATGCTGTTGTAGTTGCTGTTTCTCTTGCAACTGGTTCAAAGCCTCCTGGGCCTGGAAGAAGGATTGGTGAGAGTCCATGTGTATGCTTTATGGATATTCATAAAATAGTGCGAAATGCAAAATTAGTATAAAGGGCGGGCAATATAGAATCGATCAAGCAGTTTACAAGAACTTATTGTAGACATCAATGCTTAGCTATTTTTCCAGTGATCAAAGGCATAACTCATTAACAGTTTCAGCCAGTATGATAGGACTTGCTCTTTCCTGTTATTGCTGCCATGCTGAACAAGTTTCTGAACAAATGTCTTCATTCTGAAGTTAGGATTTCTTGATTCATGGTCAAAATTAACTTCTTGGCTATTGACGATCACAACATGAGAAATGAAGATGTCTATGACAATGCTTCTTTCTTTAAAAGCTGCACATGCCACTGCTCATAAATCAAAGCAAAAAATAAAAACAAGCAAGTCAAATCTCAAACACCATTGTACATGTATTTCATAGAAATTCCAAATCAACAGCGAATTCCCGACCAACCTTAGAGGCTCCCTCTGTTTTGAGCTGGTTCACTATCTGTTCTTGCTCCTGTTGTGTTTCCTGAAACACCATCACCAAATTCCCTTCAATTCTAAGCATGACAAAATGCAATTGCCTACAAAAGCCTGTGCTAGATGCGGTAGCATATTGAGATTGATGGAGGGTATCTGTATATGGCTGTAGTGTTTATTTTGATGTGTGCTGTCATGCTGTTGCGATATTATATTGCATTAAAGGTTGTTCTTTTTACTAGGTGACATTGATGGTGACTATATTATTAAGTGCAGATAACATGTAATCACTGAACTTTCAATCGTAATTCCACTAATGAAAACTAATCTTTTTCAACATGAGCGCATGCAGGGTCTTATCATCAAATAAAAGAAGCATGCAAAGCCTTCCTCACTACTAAGAACTAGTCTTAAACCATTCAAATTTTTAACTTTCGTTCGAAATAAATCCACTGTATATATAATACTGATTGTATTTGGTTATTTCAAGTGCTGTTATTTTTGTTGTTTTTTCACATTCACAAGCCAAACCCATAGAAAAAACGCTGAAAACATATAAGGATAAATTTACAAAATAAAACAAGCCTAAATCATAAACAGGACCTGTCACAAGAACTGTCACAGGAATATGACAAATGTCCCTAAATTGCCTCGTTGGATCACCTACAGTATGTTACACATATTTTCATGATGACCTACACTACCTTCCCATGAAATTTGGAAATATTGATCACTAACATTTACAAAGAGCAAAGTATGAACATGAAGATGATAAATCACTGCAAGATGGAGTGGATGTCAACTTGTGTCTGTTGTACTTTTAAATGTGATTGTTAGGCATTATTGAACATGTTTGTATGTGAACACTTGACATAATGTTAAAGGTTTTTTTGTCAGGATTCAATTTTTAGTGAAAACCTAGAATAGAAAAAAACTCTTATTTTAACTTTTATGTTAAAGAGAAGAAACAAATTAACAATCACTGGAAAACTGAAATTGAATGATGTATGTAAATGGCATTATCATGTTTACCATATTGAAATCCTGGTATCCATTACCACTAGGGATCATCCACTGGTAGTGTTCAAACTACATTCAGTAAGAGACTCTTAGGCCCAAGTGTTTATCAGTTATTGACCTTAACCTTTGACCCAGTGACCTCAAACGTGTAAGGGTTCATCTGCAAACCAAGCTTGAGGTTCATAGGCCTCAGGAATTCTTTAGTTATTGAACAGAAACAAATTTTCAGCTCAATGTAACAACTACCTTGTCTTTTGACCGAATGACTTTGAAATCATTAGGGTCGTTCTGCTGGTCACGAACAACCTGCCTACCAAGTTTACGGTCCCTTGGATTAGGCATTGTCAAGTTATTGATCACAAATCCTGCAGACAAACAGACAGTCCGATTACTATATGACACCCTTCAGAGGCTAAAAACAACACACAACAACTTACCTGGACTTGTCTCTGTAATTTGGCAATGATCTGTGACTTTTCCTCGATATCCTTCTCATAATTACAGTTTCGGCTCCTGTGGAACTCTGTAGCCACACATTGGTCATCTAGGCTTGACTAAAAGAAAAAAAAAATAGGGGGAGGGGTTCAATGTTACCATGTTTCAAGTTTGCACTGAACAACAATATCTTGAGTCATGATTAAATAAATTCTTATCATACTATAGCACATTTTCTGTAGAGGCATAAGATCATGAAATGTAAGACAATAGGTATTTGTAACAGATAGGTAAAGCAGACATAAAATTTAACTGTGCAAGTAATTTCCTCAAAGCTGAGAAAACCAGGAAAAATTAGCAGAAAGAATGCAAATACATATTTCAATCAAGGTCTGAAACAAGATCTAAATCAATCCAGTTTTCTCACAGGAATCAGTGAGTATTTTCATTACTGAGGATAGAAGAAAGACCATGATTTCTTTTCTATTGACACCTTAAACAGGCTACACCCAGGGCTTGTTTTCCCTTAATCAGACTACAGCCATGACTTGTTTCAGACTTCATCAGGCTACACCCACGACTGGTTTCCCTTGAAACAGACTACATCCATTACTTGTTTCAGACTTAATTAGCTTATATTCATTACTTGTTTTCCCTTAAACAGACTACATCTATTACTTGTTTCAGACTTAATCAGCTTAAATTCATTACTTGTTTTCCCTTAAACAGACTACATCCATGACTTGTTTCAGACTCACACAGGCAACACCCACAACTGGTTTCCCCTGAAACAGACTACATGCATGACTTGTTTCAGACTTAAACAGGCTACACCCACAGCCTTGTTTCAGACTTAATCAGGCTACATCCATGACTTGTTTCAGACTTAATCAGGCTACATATATTATTTGTTTCCTTTAAACAGGCTAATTAATGTCTTGTTCTCCCCTTCAACAGGCTACATTCTCTTCTTTAATCCCGCTAAACAGGCTACATTCACTTCTTGTGTCCCCCTAAACAGGCTACATTCACTTCTTGTGTCCCCTTAAACAGGCTACATTCACTTCTTGTGTCCCCCTAAACAGGCAACATTCACTTCTTGTGTCCGCCTAAACAGGCTACATTCCTTTCCTGTTCCCCCTAAACAGGCTACATTCACGTCTTGTTCCCCACAAACAGGCTACATTCTCGTCTTGTTCCCCACAAACAGGCTACATTTACGTCTTGTTCCCCACAAACAGGCTACATTCGCGTCTTGTTCCCCCCAAACAGGCTAAATTAATTTCTTCCCCCCCCCCAAACAGGCTACCTTCATTTCTTATTCCCCCCCTAAACAGGCTACCTTCATTTTTTATTACCCCCTAAACAGGCTACATTCATTTCTTATTCCCCCCTAAACAGGCTACCTTCATTTCTTATTCCCCCCCTAAACAGGCTACCTTCATTTTTTATTACCCCCTAAACAGGCTACATTCCTTTCCTGTTCCCCCTAAACAGGCTACATTCACGTCTTGTTCCCCACAAACAGGCTACATTCTCGTCTTATTCCCCCCTAAACAGGCTACATTCACGTCTTGTTACCCACAAACAGGCTACATTCACGTCTTGTTCCCCACAAACAGGCTACATTCGCGTCTTGTTCGCCCCTAAACAGGCTACCTTCATTTCTTATTACCCCCTAAACAGGCTACCTTCATTTCTTATTCCCCCTAAACAGGCTTCCTTCATTTCTTATTCCCCCCTAAACAGGCTACCTACATTTCTTATTCCCCCCTAAACAGGCTACCTACATTTCTTATTTCCCCCTAAACAGGCTACCTTCATTTCTTATTCCCCCCTAAACATGCTACATTCATTTCTTATCCCCCCCTTAACAGGCTACATTCATTTCTTATTCCCCCCTAAACAGGCTACTTACATTTCTTATTCCCCCCTAAACAGGCTACCTTCATTTCTTATTCCCCCCTAAACAGGCTACATTCATTTCTTATCCCCCCTAAACAGGCTACATTCATTTCTTATTCCCCCTACAGGCTACATTCCCTTCTTGTTTCCACTTTCTGTCAAAGGTATTGTTTACCATTTATGTACATGCACAGTATCACAGTGACAACAAGATAATTACCGTTAGCTGTTCATTCTCCTCCTGTAGTTTCTCCAAGTTCGTTGAAAGTTGTTCAATTATTGGCTGGCATTCAGTAAGCTGCAATAAACACCATATGTTTAGAGTGCAAACAGATATGTCTGTGAGCTCTTTTCCCAAGCTGAAACAAGTGCACATGTACTTTCGGTATCTATTTTACCACTAAGGCATTAAGACATACCATTGATAGATTTAGGGAAACCTTCTTGGGGGTAAAATTGGAATGATAGATATTGTATTCAGGTCTGGAAATATATTTATAAAGTATTTTCATTCACTCTGTCTATGGGGTGAAACAATGAAGAAAGTTAATCAGACATTTCTACCACTTACGCATTAAAACACAGCATTTATCAAGAAACTGACCGATGCAAATATTTCTGTGCCACTCTTATATATATAAGACACATAATTGTATGGCCCCTTGTTAGGTGACAGCGATACTTGGTTTTGCAAACAATGAACATTACTTACTAAGATCAGCATCATCAAAACATGACTTAAGTTTAACCATACTTACATACTGCAAACTATTTATTTTAAGGATTCATTTTCTTACTACAATATGATGGTGGAATGGAATGACATCTCAGATGACATAAGAAATGAGAAAAGGTGAAAAACTCTCAAATATAAATATACATCTCATCTTCTTTGCACCCCAGTAATTCCTTTACATATATTTATTTGTATGACATATATTATGTTCATAACAATAATGTAATGTATACGATGTCATTGTTATGGTGTCTGTCAGTGAATGCAGGAAATTGAATTAAAAAATTGTAATGTTATAATAAAAAATACATTTTGTAAATCTTACTTGTTTAAATGTAATATTATTGTGCAAATGTTTTTAATTAGTATCGATATGTTTCGGTTAATAGAAGCCCACATTGTAAAGATCATGGATTTTTTAATAGTTTTATACTGATGTCAATATATGTAACTGCATTCTTATAACAAGGGCTGTCACTGAGACAGCACGCTCGACTATTCCGCCGCTTTTCAGTGTATGGATTGAAAAATTTGGCGAAATATGCATGGATCACTGTTAGGTTAGATTTCAATGCAATACATGATGTGCTGAGATATTTACATAAATTGAACTGGAAAATATTTGAGGTGGTACGCAGTCTTTAACGTAAATTCTAAGTCGAAAAAGGGGCATAATTTTGTCAAAATGCTTGATAGAGTTACCTCTTCCTGTGTACAGGTTGGGGGCATGATGGTGAACAAGAGTGCAAATTTTCAAAGCCAGATGTCCATGGACTTTTAAAATATTTGAGGTGGTACGCAAACTTTAACGTAAATTTTAAGTCGAAAAAGGGGCATAATTTTGTCAAAATGCTTGATAAAGTGACCTCCTCCTGTGAACAGGTTTGGGGCATGATGGTGAACAAGTGTGCGATGATTCAAAGCCAGATGTCGATGGACTTTTAAAATATTTGAGGTGGTACGCAAACTTTAACGTAAATTCTAAATAGAAAAAAGGGCATAATTTTTTCAAAATGCTTGATAGAGCTACCTCCTCCTGTGTACAGGTTGGTGGCATGATGGTGAACAAGTGGGCGAAGTTTCAAAGCCAGATGTCAATGGACTTTGAAAATATTTGAGGTGGTACACAAACTTTAACGTATATTTTGAGTCGAAAAACGGGCATAATTTTGTCAAAATGCTTGATAGAGCTACCTCCTCCTGTGTACAGGTTGGAGGTTGGGGGCATGATGGTGAACAAGCGTGCAAAGTTTCAAAGCCAGATGTCGATGGACTTTGAAAAAATTAGATGTGGTACGCAAACTTTAAGGTAAATTTTAGGTCGAAAAAGGGGCATAATTTTGTGAAAATGCTTGATAGAGTTACCTCCTCCTGTGTACAGGTTGGGGGCATTATGGTGAACAAGTGTGCAAAGTTTCAAAGCCATATGTCAATGGACTTTGAAAATATTTGAGGTGGTACGCAAACTTTAACATAAGTGGTTACGCCGACACCGACGCTCGGGTGACTAGGATAGCTCTCCTTATTCTTGGAATATTCGAGCTAATAAATTAAACACTCTTTGAATATAGTTTTCAGGAACACTCCTACTACATCATATGGAAATGCAGAACAATGGAAAATTGAGGCTGCCTTATAACAAAGCCATTCTGTTAACCAAAATGTCAGGGAGGCCAGAATATTCAAAAGTTTAAAACCACACCGTACCATTAAAAATTTGCAAGACATTGAAAGCTGTACAATGGTCTAGTTCAATGGAAAAGTCTGATTATTAAATTCAATATTGTGAAAAACAATATAATTCTACAAACTTAAGACATATTGATAATTACTTTTACCCATACGTCTACCAAAAGAAAAATAACTAGCGCCATGACAGGAGTGAAAAGGGCCCAAAATTTTAGCAATTTTTTATTGAAAGGCGGTGCAATTTGAAGAATGTTATTAAGTATATACAGGGTTCCCACATTTTTCTTTAAGTAAAATTCCAGACTTTTTCAAGTTTTTTTTTGCAAATTACATACTTTCTCTCAACTGTTTTCACAGTTATTACAACGAAACATTTCAGTGAAATAACTTATTTGCCATTTTTGCCATTTATTAAACAACTTGTTAAATAACATCAAATGTCATTTTCAAAGAGTTTTATTCTCAAAAACAAAACCTTTCACTTTCTGAACTTCTTAGACATTTATTGAACAACATGATTAACCTTTAGCATGCTGAATACTGTTGGCCTCTGTGAACAGTGTAGACATGGATCAGCTGGCATGATCAGGGTCTAAGCTATTTGTATTTGCTACTTGGAAACTTAAAGGCTTACCTATTATAGTGCATAGAACAGTGTGGACCCTGATCAGCCAGCATGGTTTGGTGCCGGTTGATCTTCTAACAATATCAATTTTCGTAATTGGTGGATAAATGCATGCTTAAGGTAAATATAATCAAATATCACATTAAAAAAAGTTTTACTCTCTGAACAAAAACTTACTTTCTGAACATTTTTTAAAGCTGCACTCTCATAGATACTTTTTTAACAACTTATTTCATTTTTTGTCTGAGATAGATCAATTTTTGACGTAAATATTTGCAAACCAACGATAAAAGATTGCCAACAAAAGATCAGATTGCTAATTTTCATATTTATATTCGAAAATTTATGTTTTATGGTTTATTAACGGTTATATAAATATGCATAAAACACCAATTTTTGATCTTAAATATAAATATCTGTGATCTATCTTTTTGCCAGCAGTCTTAAATAATTGGTTTTCATGGATTTTTGCCAAAATTGGCTCGTTCCAAGACAAAAGTAAGAAAGTTGTCAAATTGTTCAATCCGTAAGAGGGAAGCTTTAAACAAATATTGAACAACTTGAACTCATAACATCCAGTGTCATTTTAAAAGAGTTGAACTCTCTTTAAAAAAATCTACTTGCATCAATGAGCATGCAATTCAGCTATATCTGTCCATCAAGCTTCATCAATCCATGGGTGAAAATGCAAAATAAGTGACTTTTTTGCACAAGTTTAAAACTATTATGATGTCTACTGGCCAAAGAACTGTGGTCTTCTCAATGTCTATAAATACGAGCAAGGTCAGTCTAAAGGCATGATCATTCATAGATTCACATATGAATAGCAAATATTTGCCAGGCTGTGTAGCACTTCGCAGACTAGTAAGATTATTGCAATTAACATTCATGTATGTTATTGACAGCGTATCTCAAGTTTATTTTAATGAACTAGGGCCAATTTCACGTATTAAAATATATTTCGATGAATGCATGGATCGCTAATTATCCATGATCATTAATTAGCATACTGTAGATTAAAAATATCGTTGTATATAGCACCCACGATTCTTACTGACAGCGTATATAAAGCGAATCCCGACAAACTGCGGCCAATTTCTGGTTTAAAATAACTTTTAAATGCAGACGGCAGTGACAAATAAACGCTTGCATGTGGTAACGGAAACCTTCTTAGTCTCGATTATTCAGCCGCTCTGATCAGAGTCAATTCAACAGAACAGTGTCAGATGCAAGCGTTTAGATGATCGAGAGTACTTACTTTTACTAGTTTCGTACCCAAAACAGTTTGATCTTTAAATATTACTTTTCCCAGGCTTTTCCCCGATTTTAACCTATAATCGCAAAATTCAAGGCATTTTCACGACCGGGAACAGACTTTTCGATATTCCCAACTTTTTCCCGTTTTCCCGGTAGCGTAGGGAACCCTGTATATAACCAAGAATCTATCCATGAATGATCATATACATGTACTCAATGTCATAATTTGTAAGTTTGCAAAGGGCCATTAATGTGACAATATTTATGCACAAGGTACATACCTTGTTACAAAAGAGCTTATCATTACTCTGAGCAAGTAAAGAAAGTTTGAACTTAATATCTTGAACAGTATTTAAATTATTAACTAAACCATAAAAATACAAGAAAATTAATTTTTAAGAATATAAAGGGCCATAAATCTGACAATAGTTCAACAAAAGTTATTTAACATGTCACAATAGGCCTATTGTTACTGTGAGGAAGTATGGAATTGATATCTTGAATGGCTGATAACTTATTAACAAAAAAACCAAAAAAATGTTGACAGACAGACGGACAGGGTGATTACTATAGTGCACCAGCAATTCTTTTTCGGGGCCCTAATTATCTTAGAAGTATTTCTTGCATTATAATTCATGATATTTATAAATCCCACCTGTAAAATCTATTGATTCCTTTCTTAATTTGAAGTAAAAACAACAACAGCAGGGTTTACTTAATTTGAAGTAAAAACAACAACAGTAAGGTTTCCTTCTGAAAACATATTTATAACTTATTTCAGAGTGAATGGCCATTCTTGTAATTATTCTAGTGATCACCAAATCCACAAGCCTTTGAGATTCCAATATTTCAGTCAGATTCATTCGTTTTCAGTTTATCCTTGTAGTTTGGTTTAACATTACTGTTCAACAATAAATCAACCAACCTCTCTGTCAGATTCTATCATTCTCAGGAAATATAAGGTTAAAACTACAGTGGAAACTCACTAAACCGGATCTCCACAAAACCGGAATCCTCCGGATACCGGACTTTTTTCAGAGTCCCGGTTTTCCCCTTCTATTTTCAATGTAAAAACATCCCTACAAAACTGGAACCCCGGAATTCCGGATACCGGACAAAAAATCGAAAAAATTTGTTAGTTGTCAACGTTATTTTACCTCACAAAACCGGATGTATATTTGTTAAAACATGTCAAAATGATTTTGTGTATAAGGAATTCGCAAATTGTGTGTCACTTTGTTTTGACAGCCGGTGCCATGTTAAATATTGCACCTGTGATGTTGTGTTAACTCGATAATTGATAATGATGATTGCGCTGTGGATTGACTGCCGCGCCATAATCAAACGATAATCAAACTTGGGAAAAGAAAATTGATTGAAACATTAATTTGTTTGTTGCAGAAAATAAAGAACTAGAAACGGTTATTAAGTGATCATTTTGGAGGGTTGTTTTATCTTAAGACTTCTATGATTGAATCAAATTAGAGCGTGCGTTAATTAAACTATCAAACATACATAACAAGCATTAAATTACGCGAGTAGTTTGATTTTAAGACTTGAAAAAAGATGATAATAAAAACCCAGAAATGTTAAATTATGTCTATCACTTTTGCATGTGATTCAATCATGTCTTATCCTCCGTCTAAATGTCGAAGAATTGAACTGTCCCTTGAGGACAAAATGAATATTTTGAGTAATCTTACTCCGTACATCAAATCCTCACTAAACCGGAATCCTCACTAAGGCCTTTTTTATTTGATTCTATGTTTTACGAACACCGCCGCTCAAAAAAACTCATATTTGAAATAAAAATAAAATTGTGATTTCGGTTTTGTTTTATTTCCGCCGGTGAAACTTTATCGCGGCAAATCATAAAAAGCAGAGGACATCGCAATAGCTGTAAAAATATTGGTGTAAACATTTCTGAAAAAGTTTAAGCCAATGAAAAACATTGGGTGCAGGACGAAGTGAACCATTTCACAAGTGAACCAGTTCCTAAGTGTACCATTTCAGGACCAAGTGAACCACATATGCATTATATAGTGGCTATTGTGTGATGGCACACTGCCTGAAAGGTGATAATAACTAGTAATTATCGCCATTTGAATGCAATACTTCACACATTTGTTACACAGTTAAAGATGTTTATTTAGCTGTTAGAAATTGAAAAGGCATGAAACCTTAGGCTTTTAAGCTTCATGACAATTAAAATAGTTCTTCTAAGCTATTTTCACTGTATGATAGTAACATAAATTATATAGCATATTCGCTGGAACTCTTGGCACTATATTGTTCATTGTGGATAATAAAGTCAAACAATAGTTAAAATAAAAAAGTTATTGCATAATCATGTAGCAACGAATTTAAATTTATTTACACGGAAGTTGAAGGACTGCCCTTCATGTATTTATTGCAATGAAGATTACGAACACTTTTTTTATTGAATGTCCATTTTTGACAACTTTCTGGAATGCTATACATGAGATTTTTTGAAAGATGTGGAACACAGAAAGAATTTAAGATATAGTAATAGGTGACAAAATTGACCAAAAAGAGTATAATATTGTAAACATTGTTTTAAGTCAAATTGCCCATTGCATCATTTCTAAACGTTTTATGAACACTTTTGTTAATGAAATCACAATATAATGTTAAAGCATTTTCAAAATGTTCACTATTCACCTCCTTTCATAAATTATATTGTTCCACTTCTATTTCTATAGTGTATGTATTGCTTGTTTTTTAAAAAAATAAATAAATAAATAAACGTGTTGTTGATCATGAACTGGCAATTCCGAATAGAAAAAAATAATTGATATAATGAAAGTATATGTCACTATGTTTGTTCACAGCTTCTGTAAGTGAGCTGTTTAATTAGTAATTACCAATTAATAAGGCCAATTATCCATTAAGTACACTTAAGACTTTTGTTTTTGGGAGATGATTGAGGTGTAAATAATAAACATAGAGATTTTTTTAACATATATGGAATAAAATTCAACAAAGTAGGATGTATTGATAATATATTCATTATAAGGATTAAATAAAAACGAATTTTGTTGTTCATTTTTCTTTTCTTTTTTCAAAACATTATTATATCAAAATACAAACTTCTAATAATTAAACACTTTGATATGATAAACAATTTATTCTCATTACCTATTAAATCATTTATAACCGGGAAAATAAACTCTAAAGCATAATATAACATTAAGACAATATTCCCTATATAACATATAGATGGTTCACTTCGTCTCACCAAGTGGTTCACTTAGTCCTGGTTCACTTGGGAAGTGGTTCACTTAGTCCTACATTCAAAAACATTCATCAGATTTGCAGGCTGGTGTTAAAAACCTGGTATCCGGTACCTGGAATCCCCCGGTATCCGGTATCACTGTCTGATACCGAATTATGTTGATATCAGGGTTAATATCAGATGATAAATCCAAGTATCCACGGTCCGTTATTAATTGCTTTTTCACAACCAATGCATACTTTAAATAACACAGTATCAACATAATCCGGTATCATAAACTGTGATAACGGCTTTTCTCGATATCGATACCTGGTACCGGGTTTTAGTTCACCCGGATAATCCTTTGTGGCAGGGTGACTTCCGGTTTATTTCCGGGTTATAACGAAGTATAATAACAGCGATAAATATGGACTAATTATTGTTCCAGGTTTGTTATTATCTATTTATTTTTATTAGATTTGTCATTTAAATGAGTTTATATTACATTATTGTGATATAATTTGAATGCCATGAGCTATAAATCGCTTGATTGTTTACCTGGACAGTTTAGTTCTGGTGGGTGGGGTAGATGGTTCAGAAAAGACTGCGGTTAAGTATTCTTATTGGAGTATTATTAATAACAAAAAATATCATCTATTCTAAAACATTTGTTTTGAAAATTAACACAAATAATACATTAGGCTGTTTTACTATCTGACAGTGATAATCTATAATGAGGAATCTGTATGTACATTACCAGGTACAGTATAACTATGTAATAGTCTTATGAATGAACATATATAAATCATCATCAATATAAATTATGATATTTATACTGCTCTGTGTGTTTTATTACTATGTAATAAAAATTTTACTTAGAAAGAGTAATTATGCTATGCTGTCACCTTTGTAGTGTTCTCAGCTTCTGAATGATTTGTTACTAGTTAGTTATGTTTAAACATTATGATGGCCACCGGACTAGTCACATACACCCAGGCCTGGAATTAAATCGGGGTCCAGATTGTCTTAAAACCCATCCATAAATAAGTCTGAGAGTAACTAATTTTTTTTATAAAAAATATACTTTTAATGTTCCATTCCTTTCTTTACAGATATGATATGCTGATGTTATCTACTGAGACCATCACTTTCAATGAAGAACATCACTACAATCGGTTGGGCTGCTAGATTGGTAGCAACATGATGTAAGCTAGTGCCTGTTGAAACACTATTGTTGGTTGGGCATCTATTGCTTACTGGACCGCTATATTGGATGGACCATACGTGTTGGTTGAACAACAGTTACTATAAATGGTTGGACCGGAAGTGTTGGTTGGACCACCAGTGTTGTTTGGACTGCTTGTTGGACAGAATGTGTGATGGACAACTAGTATTATTTGAATCACTGTTGGATAAACAGCTTTTGTTTTATCAGACAGCTATAATCAGTTGATTTACAAGTTCCTGGATCGCTAGTTCCTGGCGGATAAATATTCCCTGTATAGAAGGAAACAAAAAAGCTCTTTTGCTACCTGTAACAATCACATGGTTGGTGAATTGGTATCAGACAATTTGCAGCCAAGACAACACAGTGAAGTGATAGCCGATTCCTTAAACTCTAAATGGCAAATAAATTTACCGAAAATAGTTTATTTTTTTATGTCACTTGTCAATTATAACATGCATAAATTTACAAAGTATAAAGAGTGATTAATGAAAATATGAAGTGAACTTGTCAGATAAAGCAAAAACAAATGTGCACACATTTACATATTGACTTGACATTAAAATAGAAAATCATAAAGAATACATCATAGCTTTTGCTTTTCTGTGTGTTTTTTCCCCGACCAAAAAATAAAATTCCAGAAATGTAATTTTATTTTTATTTTTATTTCCTCCTTCTCCGACACTTCACAACTCTGGCCGTTCGTAAAACATATAATTAAAAAAAAAGGCCTAAACCGGAAATTTTGCCCAGTCCGGACCTTGTCCGGTTTAGTGAGTTTCCACTGTATTATCAACAACATGAGATTGCAACATCTCTGTCTGATTCCATCATTCTCAGGTATTATAAGGTTTAACATTATTATCACCAACCTTGGAGATTGCAACATCTCTGTCTGTTTCTATCATTCTCAGGTAATATAAGGTTTAACATCATTATCACCAACCTTGGAGATTGCAACATCTCTGTCTGTTTCTATCATTCTCAGGTAATATAAGGTTTAACATTATTATCACCAACCTGGGAGATTGCAACATCTCTGTCTGTTTCTATCATTCTCAGGTAATATAAGGTTTAACATTATTATCATCAACCTTGGAGATTGCAACATCTCTGTCTGTTTCCATCATTCTCAGGTAATATAAGGTTTAACATTATTATCACCAACCTTGGAGATTGCAACATCTCTGTCTGTTTCCATCATTCTCAGGTAATATAAGGTTTAACATTATTATCACCAACCTTGGAGATTGCAACATCTCTGTCTGTTTCCATCATTCTCAGGTAATATAAGGTTTAACATTATTATCATCAACCTTGGAGATTGCAACATCTCTGTCTGTTTCTATCATTCTCAGGTAATATAAGGTTTAACATTATTATCACCAACCTTGGAGATTGCAACATCTCTGTCTGTTTCTATCATTCTCAGGTAATATAAGATTTAACATTATTATCACCAACCTTGGAGATTGCAACATCTCTGTCTGATTCCACTGCTCTCAGTTTATCCTTGGCTTCTTTCAGTTGCCTGTCTGCCTGTTGCAGCATAAGGCGAAGATCTTGATTCTCTCCACAGGCAGCTGTTTGACAAGGAATACAGTATTAAGTAGGAAATAAATCATAATCATCAAATACATTCATTTATATTTGCTCGCAAGGTAACACAACTTTGGAACATTCATAATCTGACATAAATATGTGAAGAGCAGAAATTAAGTTTTTTAAGAAACACACTTTCAATTTTAGTAGATGATGTAGTAAACATCTTTTAAGTTTAACAGTTTTAAAATCATACTCTATATGTGAGAATGTGAATTTCTATTTCACGCAAGCAAATTTTAAATATCAGATGATTTATTACTAGGCAAAATGTTTGATATTTCTCATTACAATAATAAGAAAGCACCAAAAAAATGTTTTCCTTTTTGAAAAAAGGAGCCATGCTTTTTAGGATAAATATCTTTACTGTGGCCGCTGTAATGGAAAAAGCATAGCTCATATGAACTAGTTTGTACAGATTTTCTAAGACTGGCTCATATAATACTTAAAACAGATTTTGTTTTGATATATTTACCCTCCTTTTCCTCATTGACCCTCTTCACCCTGGGTTCACACAGTCGGATCTCCTCTTGCAGGTTCATACACCTTTGTTTTTCTTGGTCTAAAAACTGACAACAAAGCAAGATATTAAGCTTATATTTTCTATGTCATGATACAGGTATCCATTAAATATTGGCATACATTGTACATTTCACTTTTATCAACTTCTACACATGAATGTTCTTGAATCTATTGGATGACAAAGGATCAACTTTACGATCAGAATACACATGACATTGGGCCGATTGTTCAGTACTTTGTTTAGATAACCAAGATTATTAACGTCATCACTGTTACCTTTCAAATCTTTACTGCTTTGGAAGTTTAATGGATACACTAATGATCTGTAGTATTTCTAACAAGATTATGGACAACTGTTTCAGCTGTTCTTGTTTTCTTTAAATATATTAGCACATCATAATATAGTTCACGTTTAAAAATGAACAATTATGTCATTAATAATGTCATTAATCATGTTGTTAATTTTATCAAAGTTCTGAACTATTGGCCAAATGTATATTTAAGAAAGGATGTCATTCTGAGTAGCTGAGAATCATTTGGTAATATCAGAGTCTAGTGAAAGTCTTAAAAGTTGCCACCTTACAAAAGCTGCTTTCTGCATTGGCCAATACTCACAGGATTATTTTTAGCCACAATGATGGATTTGTTTTACAGAGGAATCGTTATGACATATTCACAAACCTCTTGTGTGTTTTTGAGCTGGTTTTCAAGCAGCAATACCCGGGCATTCTGGCGGACTCGCTCCTCTTCATATTCCTCTATACGGCCATCTCTCTCCCCCAGTTGGCCCTAGTTGGCAAAGCAAGGATACTCATAACAATACAAAAAGTTGGAAACTAGAATTCCATGAATCAATCATGTTGCCTGTCATGAGCGCATGAGTGAATATGAATGCAATACCTTTTTATAAAATGGGCTTAAAATAGTAAATATCACTTTAAATAGTAATCAAAAGTAAAACATTCAAATCATTATCCTAATTGTCCGGAGTTGCCTACTCAAATCAAAAAAGTGAATTTGGTAAAGTTTTGACAAGTTCATGGGCTGTTCGTAATTCTGGAAATATATATGCATATTTGCGCTTGTTTGTCAAAACAAATGAGATATTTACCCATATTTACCCATTACCATTGCCATCCTATATACTAAGGGTTGGATTAAAAATGTTGGTGTAAATCTGAAGAGTCAAAGTGAATGTGGTAATTTTTTGGCAATTACTCCATATTGAACAGTGAGATCTGGATGTGATCAATCATGTTTGAGATATTATGCCCTATAACATTGTAAACCATTGTAGTAAAGACTGGAATACAATATGCTCATGCAATAGAGCGGTCCAAGTGAATTTGGTCGAATTTTGACAATTCAAGGGCCATAACTCTCGAATAAGTACTGCGATCTGGTCGATGATGGAACTCCGTTGAGATATTTATGCACCTAACATGTCTTTGCACAACTGATACAAAATTCTAAGAATTGATAGAAAATTGCTTTGGTAAAAAAAAAGAAAAATAGGAAATTCAAAGATAACACAACAAGGGATGTTTGTCAAACATTATGCCCCACTGAGCGACATGTTGTCAGTTATATTTGGACAATTCAATAAAGTATACATGGACTGAAATGCAAGCTGATTTGACCTGAGGACCTCATTATCAAAAGGGGTCATCTACTGTTTGCGGAACCTCCATGTCAAGTATGAGGACAGTCTGTGCAGACATTGTCAATTTACCACTCAGACAAATGTTGGTGTTAAAGGTCATTATGACCTTGACATTTGGCCCCAACCTCAATAGGGGTCAACTACTGGTCACATCTAGCATCAATGTAAATTTGAGAAACTTTTTGCATTCCAGGTTACAGAGACCTTGATATGATCTCAAAATCAATAGGGGTTATCTACTAGTCACGCCACACCTCCAAATCAAGTTTGAGGACCGTAGGTCCAGGTCTTGTGTGTGTTATTACTCTGACAAGCTTTGGTCTACCGACCTTTTGACCGACCTACCAACCGACTGACAAGTGCAAAGCAATATACCCCTTCTTCTTTGAAGGGGGGCACAATCAGTCAAGCTTTGTGCTTCCACCAAATAATCACTACTTTTAAAGCATACCTGCAGTGTTTTAATCTGATCCAGCAAAGCTTCTGTTTCCTGAAACTGAACCTCTTCCGGCATATCTTCTCCAAGAATTCCCTCATCTTGCGCCACACTTGGGCACTCTGGTGACTCAAACAGTATTGTATCATTTAAGCTGCCTGCCTTGGAGACAGTTCTGTTCCTCAGTTTGTAGCAATCCTTCTTTGGTGTCAGCATGGTCTGAGAACAAGTTTTAGGTTTTTCTAATATTTTATGATGACTATGTTATTTGTTTATGCACAGATAATTAAACAATATTATGTTTACAAGTTCTGATAAACAATTTAACATGACTTTTTACAGCTTTGTACAAGAATCACAATATTCACCTTATGCCCACCATCAATTCAGGGGTGATCACATTTTACATATGTTCATGCTTTATAAACACAGACAGGCATGCCAGCAAATTTTGTGCTTCTTTCGAAATTTGCTTGAGTGCTCTACTGCATCCACACAGCATGGAATACAAGAACAACTTTGATCAATCCTTATATCTACATTTAAAACAATTATTCCTCACAGTTAAAAATTAACAAAATTGTCTGCAAATGCATATTTATTGTTAAAGAAATGTTATTGACAACATATGTTTTTATAAAGAATAGCCGTTATAGAACATATAAAATCAATACAGTAACTATATGTTATCCTTCCAAGATTTTTATTTATTTAGCCAACATAATCACACTTCTATACCCTAAAAAAACTCTCATCCCATCCATGACATTGATACCTATAGCCTTAAAGCCTGTATAAAGAACAACACATGTTAAAAGACTGACTCCAAACCAATGCCCCACCTTGACAGTCTGCATGTGTATGTCTTGAAGGGCCTCTCGTTCTATTCTAGACAAGGTGTCTTTGGCTTTAAGTCTTCCCTCCAGCTCTTCAATCTGTTTGTGGGCAACTTCCAGTTCGCCTTCTAGTTTCTTCTCTCGCTTGTCTGACACTGATTTAAGCTCTTCCAGCTGCTCACTTATCTGTTTCAATGACAAATACATTTCTTATATATCACCTCCATAACACATATAGTAAAAATGCCAGGGCAATATTTTCTACTACCACCCTCGCACTATCACATGCTGTGGCACTGTTACCCTCTGACGTCATAAAATTGACAAATGGCTACAAATCTGCCGCAAGGTTGGATTTTTACATGAAAATAATTATTACCATATATGTAGTGAATAGACACAATTTTCTGAAGTGAAAAATAGTAATTTATTACACATGTAATGTTAAAATGCATAAACAATTAACATAAACATGTTGAAGTTTTGTTCAAATTAAATGAATCAGATACCTTAAAATTCTATAGTTTTTGTTCAGTATAATAAAACAGATATTGACTGCCTAAGAAGTGACAGGCATATTGTCAACCTTTGGAAAGTACCGTCAACCTCGGCTTGTCCATTTTACCACTTTGAAAAGTTTCAGAGACAAAATTCTTGAAAACAATCCAAAACACAACAGCAAATAAAACCAATGTGCCACGCAAAAAAATATTCACAAGTGTGGTTTCAGAAAAATAGATTTTTAAATAAATGTACTGATAATCTGTGAATCAGGTATTCTCCTGGACCTACCTTATATTCTTGAAACAATTTATAACATATGCTGACCTAGGACTATTCACTGCTTTGTTTTTGAAATGAATACAATAATGATGTCATATGTATATATAGCCTGTCAAAAGCAATGAAAAAGGTTTAGAAATTAAAAGAACACAAGAAACGCAGCAAGATTTTCAATCATCAGTACCAACCATTTTTCTATTTTTGATAACAGTGACCTTGATCCTAGAGGCCCAAATGCAATGCTATGAAAAGTATCCATGAACTCTTCCTAAAAACCAAGTTTGGTCACAATATGTCAACCCTAACTTAAGTTATTCAGTACCAACCATTTTTCTATTTAATAATAAATAATGTTTTTTGTGCTGTAATCAAATAATCATTAACATACTAAAACTGGCCATTATGAAATAGAGACCAGCTTCTCTGTTTTTAATTCTTCCCTGAGTACCTGCAGAGGACATTGGCTTGGACATTGGATTTTAGTACTTACAATGATAGCATACCAGGCAGGGGGCATTGTCTGTATACATGAAGTGATTGTGCTTATTAATCATACTGCAGTTATGTATTACTTTTTATTTTTCATTTGGATAATAAAATCATAGCAAGATATGGTGACCTTGAGGATTCCCTCGCCATATAAACTTCAGGTTCCACTAGATTCTGCTTTTTTACTTAACGGATCAGCCTTCTATGTCATTTTCAATTTGTTGCAATATATATATCAAACGTTCTTCATTCATTATTATTCATACTGACAAGAATTGGGCACAATTAACAACTGAAGAAAACAAAAGTGAAATATTCCAGGTTATAATAGTAACTAGCTTGCTTGTACTATTCTTCAGATTGAAAATGAATCATGATACAGCCACCACTAAATTAAACAATTCACCAGGGTTGTGCCCCTTCCCAATCTATATGGACTCTTAAATACAAAAGTGGTCAAGACTAGAGCAGCACTATCAAGTATGTGCCTGGGATTTGCTGAGTTTCACCACGACCTGAATTGTGACAGTGAGGGTACATGTAGCAATGGCCACGGCAAAGGCCCTTATAAGTGTGAATGCCAACAAACACTCTTGGCTGCTACACAGATTCAAGTAACGGTTATGGCAGCGTAGGGATAACTACATGGAAACAAACTTCAAGTAGTCGTAGTGTATCGTGTATTTTTGGGACGTGTGCTCTTGTCGTACAATAGATCGGGCCATTGTTGTGACATATTAATAGTCAAATATATATTGCTGTTATATGCATTCCCTTTTTCGGAAAATTGCAAGTAATTCAAAAATGCAATTTATTTCAAAAATAACTTCAGCAACACTGTAAATAGGGACAAATGGAGACAAAACTGGGCAAGTGAGAGCCAGGCTTAAATGATCAATACAGTACAATGAAGCTATTATCTGTCTTTATATCTACCACCATGAGTTTCTTCTGTTAGCAGTTTAACACCTTTTTACAATCACTCAAAGTTCAGGTTATTTCTGACAAAATATTAAAAACATTTATAGTTGACTTGTGGTATGTGAGGAAACCAAACAGGATCGAAAGTAGTCTGACGTTATTTTATTTCCTATTGAATTCTGTTAGGAGTGCATTTATTACAAACAAGATTCAGATAATTATAGTACAACCATTTACCGGAAAGTTGCCATTGCCATTATAATAAACTATCATATATAAAGGCCAAACTTGGTGTAATACTGGCTAACAGATTTAATATTGTAATTTTGAGTGAATATTTGATATGTTTAAAGTAAATAATTTATTCTAGTACATTTTAGAAGTGATATCTTTTCGAAATCACTAAAAATGCTTTCAACCTATCAATTATGATTCTAAAATTAGTTCTTATATCCTAAAAAACACACATTATTTAAAGTCAACTTTATTTTTATTTTTTTTGCTGCAATCTTCAGGGACATATTTAACTTGATATGGTCCAAAATGTTCCCAAATTACAATTAAGTGTATTTGTTCAAAACTAATAATATCTCTCTAATGACCTCTGACAAAATATCAAGCAAACGCTCAAATTTAAACAAAAATTCTTAATTGGTACTTTTTTTGACCGCCTTGGACTCCATTGCTGAAAATGCTGTTTGAATGCATAAAAGATTTTTTTTTCAAAGCAATACCATTAAGATAATTTTACAAGCAAATGGAGTATTTAATATTTGAACACATAAGTACAGCTGGCACCCAAATTGGACCCAAATTAGAAAAATAATAATCTGTAATAAAAAAATTGATGCACATGTTGCATTTACACATTTCCTTCCTTTTAAGGTATTAGCCATGTAATACAACTCGGGAAACATCGGGTAACATAGACATATATCGCCACTCGCCGTAACAGATCGCGACGAACATCGGGCGTATTCGGCCTGTTGCTATTTTTAGAAACAGAAGGTATTTCCCGGCTATTCATAGGTCAATAATGGAATTTCTACATCGTAGGATTTGGAAACATTGTGATGTTTTTCTCATGAATATACGTTTAAAATAAATAAACACTAAAAGTACACGCTGACAGTTGATTACGATACATCCAACAATTTGAGTCATTACAGTTAAACATGGATTATAAGTGAAATATACGCGTAAGAGAAGATTTTCTCTCGAAAAAACGAACTGTCAACAATCGGCATGGAACTTGGATATTCGTATCAAAGGGCTCTGAATGTAAGTATCCTTGAGCAGTTTCGTACGTTGATGTGTTCAAAAACGTTTGTTTTTTTATTTATCTTTGGAATTCTTAAATCATTTTTATTAGCTAAATGTTTAGACAGCATGTTCATATTTTACATGTACTTATGTACATGTTACATATTTTTATATGCACTTATGCACATAACTTATGTTTAAGATATAATATGAGTATGTAATCTTTAAATTGATTGTTTTATCTTAGAAAAATATTAGACTTAAATTTTTGTTTAAAAATGATGTGTTTTGGTACGTGACCTATTTCTAACATACCACAATACATGTACATACCCGTCATTTGTTTACAAAATGCATCTTTTTAAAATTAACCTGTGAAAAAAAGTTGTATGTGGTTTGGGGCTTGAAGCCGCATCTGCTAGGACACTATTGACATTCATTGGCTTGGTGTAGGTCTCGTTAAAACCCCATACTGTTGTGAATCATTATCAACCATATGCACAACAACTACACAGTTGTGCCTACCAACCCTTACTCTTGGCTAAAACAGATATTAGTGCAGACTGTATAATACTTGTGCATTTGTATTTTACGGTGGTAGTTTCTGCTGGTTGATAATCAGAAGTCTAATTTCTTCCAGGCAGGAAAATGACTGAATATTACTTAGTCTACAACACTGGGTTATGAAGAATTCCAGCCTGCATTAAATACTATGTTGGATCCTTGAGAGCGGATTTAACAGCCATGTCCATCCACAAGGCAGTCGCATCTGATCGAGATGATGGGAGTATTTCATATAAAACATATTTGACTTGGTTTTTGTTTTTATAAACCTACTGTATTCAATAATCAAGTGGTGGTGGTGGTGGTGATGGTGGTGGTGGTGGTGGTGGTGGTGATGATGATGATGATGATGATGATGATGATGAATTTTATTGATAAATTTATTAATTTTCTTTATATATATACATGTATGTATCAGCTTGTTGTTGTTTTTTCAAAATAATGTCGAGAAATATTAAACTGTTTATATTTTATTTTGTATATGTATGGCAGTATAATTATCTATACTAATTTGTTAGAAAGGCTTTAAAGTACAACTTTTTTCCTTTACAGCACTAAACATTCTTGATGGGTAAAGTACCTGAAGGTGCATGAAAACCAAATCAGCATTGACTCAGCATTGAGTAGTTATCATCTGTGCACACACTACAAGTACAAAGCATGGGAACAGACCAACCTTCAAATGGTGAAGAGTGAAGAATTATTGTGAAAAAAACTAATTGTTAGAATACCAATGACAAAATACAACAGATATACATCAAATTACCCACAGAGATTGTTTACATGTTATAATATTTAAAAAAAAACATTAGTTGAGAACTTTCACTCTGATATTTTTGGTGTTCTTGTTTCTTCACATATTTTAGTTTAAAAGTACACTCATTTGTTTTAAACTCTGTATTCTGAGTTAGTATCAGCAGTGCTCCAGCTAGCCAGTTTTTCAATGGCGCAGCGCCCGTGCCCCTTTTCTTACCGCCCTGCCCCCTTTTTGAGTAGTGCCCTTTTCACAAATGCTCTATTAACCCCAAATATCCCGTTAGTGCCCTTTTTACTATTGAAATCATTTTAAAAGATTGACAGCCCTTAATCCGCTGTCATAATTGAGACAAATTACGTAATACTTATGATAATAGTGTTCCCGCTAGGTGTCACCATGCTCTCATTGATTGCTTAAAATATGCCGTACTGCCCTTTCATCTTTCCATGTGCCTTGACCAAGTCATATGACAGCTAATTGTGTATTTGTGTAGTGAGCAGACGACCTGTGTATTCATAATCGGTCATCTACTAATCCGATAATTAGGAAGAGCCAAATAGGGAAACATCGGCAGGAGGCGTGCCTATCGAATGTCAGCCAATCAGAATATACATTGAGAACTCGTTCAACCAATGATGAAAGTTCGTAAAATGCGATAGAAAATGCGAAGGGATGGTGAAAAATGTTGTGAAGCACAATTAAATCTTTTAAAATAATTGTTTATTGTATTGTACAGACGAGACTTGCCATTTTCAACATTGTTGATTTGAAGCAGACGGCACTGCCGATATGTAATTTTAAAACATAAGAAAGGTGGCGCTAATACAATCAAATACATCACCTTTTCAGTAAATGTTTTGAAAGTTTATTTATAAAATATTCATGATGAAAATTTCTTTGTAATCCACAAAATTATGTTGATGCTTTATTTAGTATTTACTTATCATGTCCACGATCTTGTCAAAATTCGCCGAAACCGCCATTCTATCAGAACGATTTTCGGAGTTATTTTATCAATGTTCTATGTTAAATAAGTGATTTTTTAAACCAGGGTAGTGATTTTTATTGTCATTTTATTCTAAAACATCAGCATATTAAACATTATTTTACCAAAGACAATTAAATAACAAACAGGCTGAATGTAACATTCGTACCCAAACCCGATCGTACCAAACTAAGATTCGTCCCCTACATTTATTTTTTTGTGTGTATCTATTTATTTGATGTTTAACTGTGTTTGTTTTTGTCTTCATCTTACAACTTTTAAAAGAAATATTTGACATTGCACTAAAGAAGATGCCAAACAAGTACAATCATACTACCACAGACAAAAAGACAAATTTTAATTTTGATATTAAAACACACCCTTCTAAATTTTGAGAAAAAACAACAACACCATTTTGTATAAGTCTGAAAATCATGGAAAATGATTTAAATTGAGTATAAAAACAAAACAAAATCTAGGGGGAACCCCCCCCCCCCCACAAAAAAACAAACACCTTGTGGCAGGGGTGGACCCCCCCCCCCACAACCACCCCAACCTCTACACGACTCATGTAGCTTGCCCTTTTCAAAACTCCACCCTGCCCTTTTCAAATCCTGGCTGGAGCACTGTTATCATAAGTAAAATTCATTTATTTGAAAGAGTACATTTTATGAATAAGTCCAATTAAGCTTTATAATTTTTTACAAGAAAAAGGTTGATTTTTAAGCATTTTATTAGCTATAAAAATGTATGGTAACATGACATTATGTATATTTTCTTCAAAACTGGACGGTAAACTATCATTAATTGTCTTTTAAATTGTTCAATAGACATCATAGATAATATCTAAAATGATTTCAGCAGCTTGCCTTATAGTTAACTATTTTTTATGAATTTTATAAAACTGCTATATATTTTCAAACATCGAAAATCTGCTCTATTCCGAAGAATCATAAGATCAATCAAAATGATTTTTTTCCATGTGTATCGATAATGTGTTCGTTTGAACTTCTGTTAACTGAAGTTTATTTTACTAGAAACTGTTGTGTTTATTTCATAATCTCTGATAATGCGAAAAAATTTCAAATATAGACAAAATATTTACTTGTCGCTCTTTGTAGCCCTTGGAGTTTGGGGGTGGGTGTAATGAAACATAAATAACTTTTTTAATTCACGGTAAAAAATCTTCAAAATTTGGATAAAAGTCCCATAGTGTACCGTGATTATAACTATGTTGTCGGTTAAAGCTTTTAAAAAAGTGTGTATTACGCGGCTAATACCTTAACACTAAAAATGGTACGACTTAGGACTAACTAGACCTATAACTGAAGGTGATTAATACCCCCGAACGCCGCCTCTCATTATGATTTATCATTGTATGAAGTTTTATGAAATTCCACCTACCGTAGTAGTTTTCAAGTTACTGTCCGGACAAAAGTTTGACCAAAAAAAACACAGAAAAAGGCAATAACTCAGCAATTTGCTAAAAAAGTGTAATGATTCATGTACACTGAACTCCTTCTCATTGTGCTGTACCATTGTATAAAGTTTTATTACATTCCATCAGGTAGTTTTCAAGTTATGCTCCGGACAATAAAAAAACAACAAAGGGCAATAACTCTGTAATTGGCTGAAATAGAATTGCGGTTCCTGTACACTGCACTTCCTCTCATTATGATCTATCATTGTATGAAGTTTTATTAAATTCCATCCAATAGTTTTCAAGTTATGCTCCGGACAAGAAAAAGTAACAAAGGGCAGTAACTCTGTAATTAGCTGAAATAGAATTGCGGTTCCTGTACACTGCACTTCCTCTCATTATGATCTATCACTGTATGAAGTTTTATTAAATTCCATCCAATAGTTTTCAAGTTATGCCTTGGACAATAAAAAGTAACAAAGGGCAGTAACTCTGTAATTAGCTGAAATAGAATTGCGGTTCCAGTACACTGCACTCCCTCTCATTATGATCTATCACTGTATGAAGTTTTATTAAATTGCATCCAATAGTTTTTAAGTTATGCTCCGGACAAGAAAAAAGTAACAAAGGGCAGTAACTCTGTAATTAGCTGAAATAGAGTTCTTGTGCACTGTACTTCCTCTCAATGTGCTTTCCCATTGTATTAAGTTTTACTAAATTACATCTAGTAGTTTGCAAGTTAATGTCTTGAAATAAAAATGACAGCAAAAAAAAACAAATAAAGGGCAATAACTCAGTAATTAGCTAAAGTAGAGTTATGGTTTTTAAACACTGCACTTCCTCTCACTGTGCTTTACCATTGTATGAAGTTCCAATGAATTCCATCCAAAAGTTTTCAAGTTATACTCCGGACAAAAAAAAGGAACAAAGGGCAATAACTCAGTAATAAGCAAGAATAGAGTTATGGTTATTGTACACTGCACTTCCTCTCATTATGCTCTACCATTGTATGAAGTTTAATCCAATTCCATCTAGTAGTTTTTAAGTTATGCTCCGGACAAGGTAAATTGCAACGGACCGACCGACAAACCGACCGACCGACCACCACAGGGTGACTCCAATATACCCCCTATTAATATATTTTTGTATAAGAGGGACATGGCTATCAAAAAATGCAAAAGCATTTACTATTTACTCGACTTCGGGTGCCAGACTAAAGAAAATATTAGAATTGTTGTTGTTCCATCCCTTTAAAGTCTGACTGGAATAATTTCGTTTATGAATCATAGATCACCATCAATTTTGGATAATCCTTTATCAAAGTCATTAATAAGGATTAAACAAAATCAAAACTAAATTAACAGAGACAGGATTTTAGTGAGTCTGAAGAATTCAGTCACACATTTTCACAATGCCAGTAGTGAAGTGATGGTTGACGAGTGTTATGTAAGATGGGATATTTTAGGACTCTAAAACAAATTATAAAGTGATCCTGCTTGCTCATCGGATAAAAATTTGGAATTGCAATTTAAGATTTCCCAGTAATGGTAAAGTAAATTGAAGGCAACTCAGTAACATTTAAGTCTAACTTTCATACATATTGTCCAATCTTTAAACAAAATTGAAACCAATAATTACTAAAAATTAAATCCAAATTGCAGTCATATCCCAAACGATAAAAAAGAACATTGAAAATTAACAAAGGGCAATAGCTTAAAACATGCTTAAAACATACAAAAACTAAAAATATACTGCACCCAGAGAGTTATGGTTTATATGCACTGCACCTCAAAAACTTTTTAAGTTATTCTCCAGACAAAATTGCTGAGACACGCATGCAGGCACACACACACACACACACATACCAATACAATATCCAAATTGCCTTTCCACAGGGGCCTTTTTTGTAACAATAAATATCAAGCATAGATAAACCTCCTTCATAGAAACAATATATATTCATAAGTTCTCACCTCCTCAACTTTTGCAGTCAGGTCTGTGTTTTTTGAGCGCAGTTTCTCTAGCGTCGCAGTTGACACAGTCTCCGCTTTAGATGGAGTTACCTCAGACTCTAAATAAAAGAATAGACATATTGAAAGAGTTAACAGTTAATTGAAACATATCACAGTTTGGTAGAAATAAAAAAGGTCCTTAATATATACATCTTGTTCCTTTTTGTTCAAATAGTTAGAGAATACTTTGTTTCATGTCTCTTTTGTTCTCTTTCTTTAGAATATAATTATGAAACTTATTGACCTTAGTCAGACACCTTAATGACAATAGTCAAATATAAACTTTTATGGTATTTACCAGCTTTACTATTAAATTTTAGCTCTTATTTACTTATCTATTGCTGATAAACATCTGTTGCTTTATTTTATTCATTACTTTACTCATTACATTACTCATTACATTACTCATTATTTTACTTACTTGAGGGTAAAATAATATTTTATTTTGGATAAAAAAAAATATAAAAAAAAAATATATATAACACGAGTAATTTTAATAATGATCTCGCTCATTAAAAAAGGCACTATTAAGTACATTATATCTGCTGCTATGCTTTAGCACGTCTGCTTTTAAAGGTAAAAATAATTCAATCTCAGATTTATCAAACATATTAGTTATATAGACATCAATAACCAAGCAGCAATATTTAGGTACTGCTAAGCTTAATAACTAAACATTTTTGTTTAATTTGTTATTTTGTAATTTGATTTTTGCATGCACACTGTATGGAATATTACAGTTTAAATATGTTGTAAAGGCTCATGGGGATGACCCCGACCCCATGGTCCCTGTTACTGGATATTTAAAAGGGTTCCCCTAGGCTTCAAAAAGAAAAGAGTTTAAATTACATTCAAAATTTAAGCTGGAAAACCAGAGTCACCCTTATGGAAATGATAATGTTAACAAACTCATATATATATAAGAAAGGTAGAGCTCATTATTTCTTTCTACAGTGATTTACAACCTTCCGAGTTTGTCTGTTGCTCTGACAAGAGTGTTCGAAACATCTGCTCTAATCTGTTGACTGCCACTTGGTCTTTTAAAATGCTCTCAACAGTTCCTGGCTCTTCCTTGAGGTTTGCCAGTGAGGCTTTAAGCTGTCTAACCTCCATTGAGAACTTTACTACAGTAGGATTGCTGTCCACCTGGGCTTGAAGGTAGGCTATTTCTTTCTGTAGGTCATCCTAAAAATAAATGGCATCTATTGTTTCATACAGTGCACTTTTGATAATGTTGCATATGCCAAACAAAAATTGTTGCCTGAGAGTGTGTATTTTCCTGCACAATTGTTATATATCTAAAATGGTATTGACACTAGTACCAAGTTTCATGGAAATTTCTTAAGTGGTTGCAGTTGTCTGGTAAACAGTGTTAAGTTTAGTGCATGCGCTTCCCATCAAGGTGTCCAGGCCTGATAGAATGTGAACTTGGTAGGTGGATACCAAGCCAAACAACTGGGTTTCCTCTGGGATACAGGAGCACTCTAATGTTGCATATACCGACAACACTGATTGATGATGTAATAACTTGTTTCACAATTGTTTTAAAATAAATAATAACTTGGTTAGCAATTGCTGTAAATTAAATAAGTTTTAACTATCTGACTCATAGTTTAGGCAAACGTTTGTTTTCTATTTCAAAGCAGACTTTGTTGAGGGTTAGGGTAAGCTTCGAAAATGCGGACATGAGAGTGCTTTGTGATGTTCTTATTTGGTGAGCTCAAATGAATAGTTTAGTTCAATGTATAGCCAACCTAGTTTTGCTTATCAATAATCAGACACAACTATGAAAAGAAAAAGGGAAACATAGAATAAATGTACTTTGAATAACATCACAGAACAACTACTTTATGCAGAAGACAATAAACAGCCAGAAATCATGTCTTGCACAGAAACTAACAATCTGTGAATCTTGCGGCTCTTTCCCCTTCAGTTTATCTTCCAGCCTCTTCACGTTGTTATCTCGGAACTTGATGATCATCTTGTTTGTCTGTAGCGCCTTGTCCTTCTTCTGTATTATGTCCTTCAGGTTGTCAATGGATTCAACAAGCTCCTAAAAATGGATCATATTCTAGCAACTCATTTGATCAGACTGGACTGGATCATTTGTGGAAAAAAACGACAAGAGCACAGCAAGTCAGTACCAACACTCATTCATTTTCCCATTTGATCGCAGGGCAAAGATCAACAATTTTTATGTCAGCGTTAAGGGTCAGGTTACAAATAATGATGTCATGATTATTCTCCCTGTAAACATGATTAATAGTTTTGGGACAAAAACACCACTACCAAAGCTATGATTTTTATATCTAAAATTAGATAACTTTACAACAGTTTTTTTTATTTTAAATCTCCTACCCCAACTGTATATATCCAGTATTTCAGCATGGCAAGATGAACTTTTTTTGCATTACTGACATGCATTTACATATTTTTACCGGGCCAGGAAATCTGTCTTCCCAACCCAACGCAAGCCAAGTCATGTGCCATGACACACCATTACAGAATAATATTTCAGACATACATAATGCTCTTCTGTGCAATTGCAACGCAGAATAACACGGAGTTGAACAATATGTGGAACCTGTGACACCAGACCTGTCAACAGTACTCATTTTCTCCTGCTCAATACCATTTACTTTACATTCTCTTAATAAAAGTCAAAAGCTACAATAACAAGAGCCCTTGTAAGACAGCGCATTGGACTACCGCTTTGACTTAGAATACAATAACGATGTAATAATACCAAGTTTGGTCTCTTTATGTCAAACCTAACTAAAATTATTCGATTCATAAGGTGACTTTGATGCTGCTCTCCAACCAGCCCACCAAAACAATGACCCAAGTCATTCAAATAACTTGATTTCCTATTATGAAAATGTGATTAAGAATATACAAATATGCCTTTCAAAGGAAATTGAAAAAAAAACAACTTGTATTTAGGCTTAAAACGGATTTGTTTCTTGTTGTAAGATGGTCGTAAACAAATTTGAATTTTATTAAGTGCATTTAATGAACGGTATAGAAGTTGTTTTTTTTTAAAACCCAACTTGCCCTTAACTTTTACTTGCCTAAAACTTTCAGGGGCCATAACTTGTATTAAGGATATGGATGTATGTAACCTCATTGGGTGATGGTCCTGAACAACTGTGTGAAGTATTAAGTCAATTGAATGAAGGGTATAGAAGTTATTAAACAATATCCCAACCTGCCCTAAAACTTTAACCTAAGTTCCATAGTCAATCAGGGGCCATAATTTGTATAAAAGATAATATGGAGTTATCTAACCTCATTATGTGATGGCTCTGAACATCTGTGTGAAGTATTAAGTCAATTGAATGAATGGTATTGGAGTTTTAAGTGAAAATCCCAACTTGCCCTAAAACTTTAACCTGCCCTAAAACTTTAACCTAAGTCAATCAGGGGCCATAACTTGTATATAGGATAATATGGAGTTATGTAACCTTATTGTGTGATGGTCCGGAACAACTGTGTGAAGTGTTAAGTCAATTTAACAAAGGATATAGAAGTTATTAATAAATATTCCAACTTGCCCTAAAACTTTAACCTAAGTTCCATAGTCAATCAGGGGCCATAATCTGTGTAAAGAATAATATGGAGTTATCTTATCTCATCATGTGATGGCCCTGAACAACTGCCTGAAGTATTAAGTCAATTGAATGTAGGGTATTGGACTTATAAAAGAAAATCCCAACTTGCCCTAAAACTTTAACCGGACGCCGACGCTGACGCCGGGGCGAGTAGTATAGCCCACCTATTCTTTGAATAGTCGAGCTAAAAATCAGATGCATTTAAAGAACCGTTATGCCGTACACTATTCTGATATATGAACACAATTTAGATATGCATAGAAAAAAAATGGGAAACATGTTTATTAATTTTCCAAATGAGCATATGTTATTAATTTTGTGTTTAAAAAAATAAAAATGAAGTCTTATTTACCTATACTAAATATGTTACCTTATTGTTTCAATTTATTTCCTGCAATACATAACTGTGATTAACATGTCATATAACATGACCCATGATTGGAAATATTTATCTTATCTCATCTAATCTTATCTTATGACTGATGTTTTTTTCCTAGAATCACCTGTTTTTCAGCATCAGCTTTCTGCCTCAGGTACATGGCTTGTAAGAACATCTCCTTTAACACTGGCATGCTCTCCTCCGATACAGCTGTATAATACAAATATGCATCAATTTGTATACATAGTTTATTTATGCAAATATAAAACTATGTATCTTGTAGCTTTTATTACATATGACATTGTTTGAGCTGTAGATAAATGTTTAAACCCTGTTTAAGGTATTTTATTTAAAGTTGTATTGTCCTTTAAAATATTACTGATAGACTATGAAAGATCCCATATTGGATTAGGAATGGTTCAAGATTTAACTAGGAATTGTTCCAGATTAGACTAGAAAGGGTCCAAAAAATGGTCCAAGATAGGACTTTATAGGAATATTCCCAGATAAAAGACGAAATGTTCAAGATAAGATGTGAAATAAAACTCGATAAGTTATCTAACTGTACCATATCAGACTAGGAATGGTCCAAGATTTAAATAAACATCTGTAGTAGTTCAATTCTGTGTGCATAAATCACACTCACAAAGCAATATAATTGATATTTCCAATTGCATTTTCATAACCAAGGGAGTTTCCTATTAAAACTGTAAAATAAACACCAAGAGAGGGTTGACAAGGTACCAGACTGTATAACTACTCACCCAGAGAGGGTTGACAAGGTGCCAGACTGTATAACTACTCACCCAGAGAGAGTTGCCAAGGTACCAGACTGTATAACTACTGACCCAGAGAGGGTTGACAAGGTGCCAGACTGTATAACTACTCACCCAGAGAGGGTTGCCAAGGTACCAGACTGTTGAACTACTCACCTAGAGACGGTTTACAAGGTGCCAGACTGTAGAACTACTCACCCAGAGAGGGTTGACAAGGTGCCAGACTGTATAACTACTCGCCCAGAGGGTTTACAAGGTGCCAGACTGTATAAACTACTCACCCTGTGAGGGTTGCCAAGGTGCCAGACTGTAGAACTACTCACCTAGAGAGGGTTGACAAGGTGCCAGACTGTATAAACTTCTCACCCTGTGAGGGTTGACAAGGTGCCAGACTGTATAACTACTCACACAGAGAGAGTTGACAAGGTGCCAGACTGTATAACTACTCACCTCGAGACGGTTTACAAGGTGCCAGACTGTATAAACTACTCACCCAGAGGGTTGACAAGGTGCCAGACTGTAGAACTACTCACCCAGAGCGGGTTGACAAGGTGCCAGACTGTATAAACTACTCACCCAGAGGGTTGACAAGGTGCCAGACTGTAGAACTACTCACCCAGAGAGGGTTGACAAGGTGCCAGACTGTAGAACTACTCACCCAGAGAGGGTTGACAAGGTACCCGACTGTATAAACTACTCACTTAGAGGGTTGACAAGGTGCCAGATGTATAAACAACTCACCTAGAGGGTTGACAAGGTGCCAGACTGTAGAACCACTCACCCAGAGAGGGTTGACAAGGTGCCAGACTGTATAACTACTCACCTAGAGACGGTTTACAAGGTACCAGACTGTATAACTACTCACCCAGAGAGTTGACCAGGTGCCAGACTGTATAACTACTCACCCAGAGGGTTGACAAGGTGCCAGACTGTATAAACTACTCACCCAGAGGGTTGACAAGGTGCCAGACTGTAGAACTACTCACCCAGAGAGGGTTGACAAGGTGCCAGACTGTATAACTACTCACCCAGACGGTTTACAAGGTGCCAGACTGTATAAACTACTCACCCTGTGAGGGTTGCCAAGGTGCCAGACTGTAGAACTACTCACCTAGAGAGGGTTGACAAGGTGCCAGACTGTATAAACTTCTCACCCTGTGAGGGTTGACAAGGTGCCAGACTGTATAACTGCTCACCTAGAGACGGTTGACAAGGTGCCAGACTGTATAACTACTCACCCAGAGGGGTTGCCAAGGTACCAGACTGTATAAACTAATCACCCAGATAGTTGACAAGGTACCAGACTGTATAAACTACTCACCCAGAGAGGGTTGACAAGGTGCCAGACTGTATAACTAGTCACCTAGAGACGGTTTACAAGGTGCCAGACTGTATAACTACTCACCCAGAGGGGGTTGCCAAGGTACCAGACTGTTGAACTACTCACCTAGAGGGTTGACAAGGTGCCAGACTGTATAACTACTCACAAAGGGAGGGTTGACAAGGTGCCGGACTGTATAACTACTCACCCAGAGGGTTGACAAGGTGCCAGACTGTATAAACTACTCACCCAGGGGGTTGACAAGGTGCCAGACTGTATAACTACTCACCTAGAGACGGTTTACAAGGTGCCAGACTGTATAACTACTCACCCAGAGGGTTGACAAGGTGTCAGACTGTATAACTACTCACCCAGAGGGTTTACAAGGTGCCAGACTGTATAACTACTCACCCAGAGGGTTGACAAGGTGCCAGACTGTAGAACTACTCACCCAGACGGTTTACAAGGTGCCAGACTGTAGAACTACTCACCCAGAGGGTTTACAAGGTGCCAGACTGTATAACTACTCACCCAGACGGTTTACAAGGTGCCAGACTGTATAACTACTCACCCAGAGGGGGTTGACAAGGTGCCAGACTGTATAACTACTCACCCAGAGGGTTGACAAGGTACCAGACTGTAAAACTACTCACCCAGAGGGTTGACAAGGTGCCAGACTGTAGAACTACTCACCCAGAGGGTTTACAAGGTGCCAGACTGTATAACTACTCACCAAGAGGGTTTACAAGGTGCCAGACTGTATAACTACTCACCCAGAGAGGGTTTTCAAGGTGCCAGACTGTATAACTACTCACCCAGAGGGTTGACAAGGTGCCAGACTGTATAACTACTCACCCAGAGTGTTGACAACGTACCAGACCGTATAACTACTCACCCAGAGGGTTGACAAGGTGCCAGACTGTATAACTACTCACCTAGAGGGTTTACAAGGTGCCAGACCGTATAACTACTCACCCAGAGGGTTTACAAGGTGCCAGACTGTATAACTACTCACCCAGAGAGGGTTTTCAAGGTGCCAGACTGTAGAACTACTCACCCAGAGGGTTGACAAGGTGCCAGACTGTATAAACTACTCACCCAGAGGGTTTACAAGGTGCCAGACTGTAGAACTACTCACCCAGAGGGTTGACAAGGTGCCAGACTGTATAACTACTCACCCAGACGGTTTACAAGGTGCCAGACTGTAGAACTACTCACCCAGAGAGGGTTGACAAGGTGCCAGACTGTAGAACTACTCACCCAGAGAGGGTTGACAAGGTGCCAGACTGTCTAACTACTCACCCAGATGGTTTACAAGGTGCCAGGCTGTATAAACTACTCACCCAGAGGGTTAACAAGGTGCCAGACTGTATAACTACTCACCCAGAGACAGTTTACAAGGTGCCAGACTGTATAAACTACTCACCCAGAGGGTTGACAAGGTGCAAGACTGTAGAACTACTCACCAAGAGAGGGTTGACAAGGTGCCAGACTGTAAAAACTACTCACCCAGAGGGTTGGCAAGGTGCCAGACTGTATAACTACTCACCCAGAGAGGGTTGACAAGGTGCCAGACTGTATAACTACTCACCTCGAAACAGTTTACAAGGTGCCAGACTGTATTAACTACTCACCCAGAGGGTTGACAAGGTGCCAGACTGTAGAACTACTCACCCAGAGAGGGTTGACAAGGATCCAGACTGTAGAACTACTCACCCAGAGAGGGTTGACAAGGTGCCAGACTGTAGAACTACTCACCCAGAGAGGGTTGACAAGGTGCCAGACTGTATAAACTACTCACCCAGAGGGTTGACAAAGTGCCAGACTGTAGAACTACTCACCCAGAGAGGGTTGACAAGGTGCCAGACTGTATAACTACTCACCTAGAGACGGTTTATAAGGTGCCAGACTGTATAACTACTCACCCAGAGAGAGTTGCCAAGGTACCAGACTGTAGAACTACTCACCCAGAGAGGGTTGACAAGGTGCCAGACTGTATAACTACTCACCCAGAGAGAGTTGCCAAGGTACCAGACTGTTGAACTACTCACCTAGAGACGATTTACAAGGTGCCAGACTGTATAACTACTCACCCAGAGGGGGTTGCCAAGGTACCAGACTGTTGAACTACTCACCTAGAGACTGTTTACAAGGTGCCAAACTGTATAAACTACTCACAAAGGGAGGGTTGACAAGGTGCCAGACTGTATAACTACTCACCCAGACGGTTTACAAGGTGCCAGACTGTATAACTACTCACCCAGAGGGTTGACAAGGTGCCAGACTGTATAACTACTCACCCAGAGGGTTGACAAGGTGCCAGACTGTATAACTACTCACCCAGAGGGTTGACAAGGTGCCAGACTGTATAACTACTCACCTAGAGACGGTTTACAAGGTGCCAGACTGTATAACTACTCACCCAGAGGGTTGACAAGGTGCCAGACTGTATAACTACTCACCCAGAGGGTTTACAAGGTGCCAGACTGTATAACTACTCACCCAGAGGGTTGACAAGGTGCCAGACTGTATAACTACTCACCCAGACGGTTTACAAGGTGCCAGACTGTATAAACTACTCACCCGGAGAGGGTTTTCAAGGTGCGAGACTGTAGAACTACTCACCCAGAGGGTTGACAAGGTGCCAGACTGTATAAATTACTCACCTAGAGGGTTTACAAGGTGCCAGACTGTAGAACTACTCACCCAGAGTGGGTTGACAAGGTGCCAGACTGTATCTACTCACCCAGACGGTTTACAAGGTGCCAGACTGTATAACTACTCACCCAGAGGGTTGACAAGGTGCCAGACTGTAGAACTACTCACCCAGAAATGGTTGACAAGGTGCCAGACTGTATAACTACTCACCCAGACAGTTTACAAGGTGACAGACTGTATAACTACTCACCCAAAGGGGTTTACAAGGTACCAGACTGTATAACTACTCACCCAGAGGGTTGACAAAGTGCCAGACTGTAGAACTACTCACCCAGAGAGGGTTGACAAGGTGCCAGACTGTATAACTACTCACCTAGAGACGGTTTACAAGGTGCCAGACTGTATAAACTACTCACCCAGAGGGTTGACAAGGTGCCAGACTGTAGAACTACTCACCCAGAGAGGGTTGACAAGGTGCCAGACTGTATAACTACTCACCCAGAGGGTTGACAAAGTGCCAGACTGTAGAACTACTCACCCAGAGAGGGTTGACAAGGTGCCAGACTGTATAACTACTCACCTAGAGACGGTTTACAAGGTGCCAGACTGTATAAACTACTCACCCAGAGGGTTAACAAGGTGCCAGACTGTAGAACTACTCACCCAGAGAGGGTTGACAAGGTGCCAGACTGTAGAACTACTCACCCAGAGAGGGTTGACAAGGTGCCAGACTGTATAAACTACTCACCCAGAGGGTTGACAAGGTGCCAGACTGTATAAACTACTCACCCAGAGGGTTGACAAGGTGCCAGACTGTAGAACTACTCACCCAGAGAGGGTTGACAAGGTGCCAGACTGTAGAACTACTCACCCAGAGAGGGTTGACAAGGTGCCAGACTGTATAAACTACTCACCCAGAGGGTTGACAAGGTGCCAGACTGTATAAACTACTCACCCAGAGGGTTGACAAAGTGCCAGACTGTAGAACTACTCATCTAGAGAGGGTTGACAAGGTACCAGACTGTATAACTACTCACCTAGAGACGGTTTGCAAGGTGCCAGACTGTATAAACTACTCACCCAGAGAGGGTTTACAAAGTGCCAGACTGTAGAACTACTCACCCAGAGAGGGTTTACAAGGTGCCAGACTGTAGAACTACTCACCCAGAGAGGGTTGACAAGGTGCCAGACTGTATAAACTACTCACCCAGAGGGTTGACAAGGTGCCAGACTGTATAAACTACTCACCCAGAGGGTTGACAAGGTGCCAGACTGTATAAACTACTCACCCAGAGAGGGTTGACAAGGTACCAGACTGTATAACTACTCACCCAGAGGGTTGACAAGGTACCAGACTGTATAACTACTCACCCAGAGAGGGTCGACAAGGTGCCAGACTGTATAAACTACTCACCCAGAGGGTTGACAAGGTACCAGACTGTATAACTACTCACCCAGAGGGTTGACAAGGTACCAGACTATAACTACTCACCCAGAGAGGGTTGACAAGGTACCAGACTGTATAAACTACTCACCCAGAGGGTTGACAAGGTACCAGACTGTATAACTACTCACCCAGAGAGGGTTGACAAGGTGCCAGACTGTATAAACTACTCACCCAGAGGGTTGACAAGGTGCCAGACTGTATAAACTACTCACCCAGAGGGTTGACAAAGTGCCAGACTGTAGAACTACTCATCTAGAGAGGGTTGACAAGGTGCCAGACTGTATAACTACTCACCTCGAGACGGTTTACAAGGTGCCAGAATGTATAAACTACTCACCCAGAGGGGGTTGCCAAGGTACCAAACTGTTGAACTACTCACCTAGAGACGGTTGACAAGGTGCCAGACTGTATAACTACTCACCCAGAGGGTTGACAAGGTACCAGACTGTATAACTACTCACCCCGAGAGGGTTGACAAGGTGCCAGACTGTATTACTACTCACCTAGAGACGGTTTACAAGGTGCCAGACTGTATAAACTATTCACCCAGAGGGTTGACAAGGTGCCAGACTGTAGAACTACTCACCCAGAGAGGGTTGACAAGGTGCCAGACTGTATTACTACTCACCTAGAGAGGGTTGACAAGGTACCAGACTGTATAAACTACTCACCCAGAGGGTTGACAAGGTACCAGACTGTATAACTACTCACCCAGAGAGGGTTGACAAGGTGCCAGACTGTATAAACTACTCACCCAGAGGGTTGACAAGGTACCAGACTGTAGAACTACTCACCCAGAGAGGGCTGACAAGGTGCCAGACTGTAGAACTCACCCAGAGGGTTTACAAGGTGCCAGTCTGTATAACTACTCACCCTGTGAGGGTTGACTAGGGATGGTGCCAGATTTAAACATCTGTAGTTCCTCTTTCAGGGCCCGGATTTCCTCTTGTAGTTGAGTTATGTTTCCCATTGAATTTTCATTCAGAATGGCCTGATGTTACATGACACATGAGATAAGGATGAAACTTGTATACATTTTAAATTGGTCTTGGTTATTTTTAAAACTACCAACAAATACATGTAAAAAAAACAACTTTAACATCAGAATCAAAAAAGCAAAATGTCTACGATATTTCTTATGTTTCTTTTAACAATTCTCTTCATTTTTTGTATGTGAATTATTCAAGTCTGGCAATAGAGGATAGCCCATTAATGAACTTATCTCAAATGGGGTCCTTTGGTTGTTGCTGGAGATACAAAAGAGGGAAAGTTTGAGAAAACGGATTTTGGTTCATTAACATTTTGTACTGTCTTCATCTTTCGTTTGATGTGGCTTGGATTCTAGAATAATTCCTAAAAATTTTTATGTATTATCTCCTCAATATCACATTGGCTTTCAAAGAAATTAATTACATACCTTGTTCTTGATCATTTTGGCTCTCTTGGCAAACTGGAGAGTGGACAAAGTCTCACCAAAGCACCTGAAACACATATTATGTTTGCAAGCTGTTTTGATGGTGCTTACTCGCAAAATGACGAAACACACTGGCATTTCTGTAATAATTTTGTTACAGGGAATGCATACATGAATGTTTCAAAGTTGGCCTTCTGTCTGTCTCCAGGCCCAGTGTAACCACCATCATCATACCAAAGGCAGTCATTTAAGAGTTCTTAAGCATTTTAGATGATAGAAAATCTAACCTCAAAAATCTAGATTGACTGTGGGAGAATCTGTTAATCACATGACCTGAAGACTGAAGTGGCCCAATCAGCCAATGACAGATCGGAACCATTACATTATGCCCATTACCACTGTCTGGGCAACTAATACATGGTATCCAGTACTCTGGTTAATAAATACCAAACAGTGACCAAGAACACCAAGGCTTCCAACGAGTTTTTCCATGTCTAACTTTAAACACAAGAGCATGATTAGTGTGACCTAGTATAGAGCTTAAATAGTTTTGACAAAAAAAAAATTCCACAACGCCACCAATAAGCATGGCTAAGACAAGGACATGATTCAAGCTGTTCCCTTTAAAAACACACCAGCTTGAAGTCAGACAAACATGAATCAATAATAAAGGTAAACAATTTATCCTGAAAGTATGGCAATTCTTACTTTGCACCAGGATGGACACACGCAATCAAGCTGGTCTTTGAGTTCCCTCCTAGTGAGTCTCGTAGTAGAAAGGTGAGTTTCGAATCTCGATACGGGATGTACCTCTTTTTGTTGTCAACAGACACACGTACAAGCGCCATGATCACATTGCCCAAGTTAGACAAGGATTTGTTTATTGAGCCAGCTTCCTACAAATAATTACCTTTTTTTTATTTGAACACATTCATTGCGGATCATCCAAATCATAAGTGGCGTAACCTTGTGTAAATTATTTATAATTGGTTTTCACCAGATAAAATTGCTTGTGATATTACTATGATACAAAAACATTTTTTCTTAATTATATGCCTAAAAAGAAAATAAACTGTTAATTAATTAACGTCATTAAAATTGTGTTTTAACCCGATCCGTGTAAACTATGATTTCAATATTTCAGTGTATGTTTGACATCAACATAAATCTCTATAAAGCATTCTTTTTAAAAACCAAATTTATATCAAACCACCAGCTATCAAAACTTGAATGATTCACTCTGCACTCTACCACAAAGCAGATTTACTGAGTATTTGTTTTTGAACCTTGAGTCGTAGTCCTCTAGCTTGTGTGTCCTTCTGTCTCTCTGACCCAGCCAGATCAACAAGGTTAAGCTGTGATGTCTTTATGTTCTCCACTGATCCATTCCTCTCCTGGAAATTGATATTGCCTGTCAATAGATCTTCAGGGCGATGCAATCACAATAAACTTAACTCTACATAAATTTAAATTTTTGCGATTAGAAGTATATATTTACTGACCAATTGCATTTACTTAATGGTAGCCAAAGTGATAGTTGACTAACAAGAAAGAGTGAAGAATTAACTTAAAACATATTAAACTGTTGCTTAGTTTATATTCTTGGTGTGTGTGTTATTGCAACGCATAACAGATATACAACTTAGCCCCACTCTTCCTCATGTACCCATAGACATTTGACTGGAATGCGGAATATAAGAGATGAGAAATTAAGCTGCATTTTAAACTTCTTTTGGAAACAGAACTATGTTAGCTCCAATCGCACTCATAAATAAGAGCCCTTACTTTCACAAAATATGCCTGTCATAATTACTATAATCAAAGGGTGATTACTCTCCAGTGACTCAAGCAGTGATAATTGTGAGTTATTGAACATATCAGAGATATAAGGCCCATACACACACCTACCAAATTTGGTGATGCTTGGACAAAGGCTTCTGTAGTTATTGATCTGACAACACAGATATGAGATAATTTCTATAATTAAAGGGTGAAAACTCTCAAGTGACTACAGCAATATGGCTTGCCCAAGATTTCATGCCCATTTACATTTGGACCAACTTTGGCAAATGCTAACCGTACACCTATGACCTTTGACCTTAAAACTGTTACCAAGGGATCTCACAAGGCTGAAATTGGGGAGAAGTGACTTCTGCCTCCAGTTATATTAGGGAGAAGTAGGTTGATTATAAGGAGAAGTGATGCTAACCGTAACACCTGATACAAATACAGTGCCAGACTACATGCCTGAATATTATATATATATTCACATACACATTAATTGCTTTTACTGTCATTTTGAAACAATCAGAATAGCCTCATAAATGAACTTTTAAAAAACAGTGCAGGGATGAATCTTATACGATCAGGATAGTGTACCAATGTCACATTCAGCATTGCTGTTTACTTATCTTTGGTAAAATAATTTTCAATAAACTGACCTTTTAGAACCAAACAACAATTAAAATCTCTGTCACTGATACATAATAGAGCATTGAGAAATGTTCACACTGACAAAATCAGTCTTGTCAAATCATTCATTTTCTAACTTCATAAACAGAGTAAAATACTGTTCCATTTAAACATATAACCCAAGGGGGGACAGCAATTTTTAAATCAAATACGGTGGGGTGCCTTTTTCGCTAATTTGCATCTGTAGGTGGTTGTCAAATTGTGAAATTTGCTTCTGATGGGGGTGTCAAAATTTTAATCGCATATGACGTAAGCCTTACGTAAGGGTGAAAATCCCTTCAGACCGATCGAACAGATAATTTGTGTTACCTCCCTTGAAATGTTTATACTTTGCGCATTCTTCTGTTTATTCTGCTGATCGCAACTTTGCAATATACCATAATCCTTTGCGGCATAGTAACTTTCGGTTTCCTTCCAGGTTATAACGAAGTCTAATAACAGCGCTAAAATCGGATTATTTACCACCCCAGGTTTGTTATAAATTATATTTTCTCATTAGATATGGTATTTCAATGGGTTAATGATACATGGAAGAAATATAATATGCATGACATAAGATATAAATCGCTTGACACAATACCTAGACAGGAGGTTGTGGTGGGTGGGGTAAATTGTTCAGAAAAATATATGCTGTTCCTACTCTTATTTGATTATTGTTTGTTTTGTTTTTAAATCAAATAGACAAAACATTTTTTTAGAGAACATTATTACTCTGTCTGACTGACTGTTACAATTTAATGCGGAATTTGTGCTATATCTAATAATGTATATTTTAGATAAAATATTTATAATGCTATACAATATAGATAATCCTATATATAAACATTTCATCAATATAAATCATGATGTTTATATTCAAAAAGTCAAACACATTTTATAAACTTGTGGCTTTACTGACATTTGTAAGGATTGTAATTGTATATAAAAAATCCTATTTAATCATTAAAACTAGTGTTGATTAATTTTGGCAGAAACGTGACACAATAACCTTTTACCTGCTGTATGCACTGTACTATAATACTACATAATAGACATGCTACATTAGAGTTAATATCTCATGCTGTAACCTGTGTAGTGGTTTTTTTTAAATGATTTGTCAGTAATTTTTAATAATATGATGGCAATCAGACTAGTCCCATACATGATACACCAATGACTGGAATAAAATCAAAGCAAATCAGATTTATTCCTAAATTTAATAAAAAAATATATATACTAGGGATGGAAGCGAATATCCGGGTATCCGGATATCCAGATATCACGCAAGTATTCAGTTACCAAAATGGGTATTCGAATATTCGTTAAGAATTAAAATTTCAATGAAATAGCTTAGCAGAGACAAAGCAATTGTTATAAAACTTTTCAGATGAAATATTTCAGGTGATCAACAGTGTCTGTCGCAAAGCAGGTATGTGTCACAAATCGTCTGCTTATTGGGTGTTTGCATAAGGTGTGATATTGTGTCCTTGTGCAGCATCCTGTACAGTTCTATGACCTTGCTTACAATGACAAGTGTTGTTTTATGATCTCAGCTGTGCTTAATTGACACTAATTGGCACTATGATATTAAAAGGATTGATTATAAATCTGTAGGAATTGATCGACCAATCACAAGTTAAGGGTCGTGCAATCAAAGCTATTAATGACCAATCGTATTTTTGATGAATATGCATGAAGAAATTATTGCTATCTGAACAATAAATACAGAAACAAATTTATTTATCTTTTCACTTTTCAATCAAATTTCCATCATTTTGCATCTTGTAATTGTATTTTGAATTATTAAACGTTAATCCTGTATCATCGCCTGTACATGCATGTAAATAAAGAAAAATCAGATTGTCATTTTGTCTTCTTATCTTTTCCGCAATTATATCCTTCATTACAAAACACCGCAGAAATTGTAGGTATTGCATTAAATCAAACAATGTAATGAAGCAAGAGCCGTCGTAAGACAGCGCGCTCGACTACGCCGCTTTGACTTAGAATACAATAACGATGTAATAATACCAAGTTTGGTCTCTTTATGTCAAACCTAACTAAAATTATTCGATACATAAGGTGACTTTGATGCTGCCCTCCCACCAGCCCACCCAAACAATGACGCAAGTCATTCAAATAACTTGATTTCCCATTATGAAAATGTGGTTAAGAATATACAAATATGCCTTTCAGAGGAAATAAAAAAAATAAAAATTCAAGGGCCATAACTTTTATTTAGGCTTAAAACGGAGTTATGTTTCTTGTTGTAAGATTGTTGTAAATAATTTTGACTTTTATTAAGTGCATTTAATGAACGTTTTTTTTTTATTAAAATCCCAACTTGCCCTTAACTTTTACTTGCCTAAAACTTTAACCTAAGTCACTCAGGGGCCATAACTTGTATTAAGGATATGGAGTTATGTAACCTCATTGGGTAATGGTCCTGAACAATTGTGTGAAGTATTAAGTCAATTGAATGAAGGGTATAGAAGTTATTAAACAATATCCCAACCTGCCCTAAAACTTTAACCTAAGTTCCATAGTCAATCAGGGGCCATAATTTGTATAAAAGATCATATGGAGTTATCTAAACTCATTATGTGATGGCTCTGAACATCTGTGTGAAGTATTAAGTCAATTGAATGAATGGTATTGGAGTTTTAAGTGAAAATCCCAACTTGCCCTAAAACTTTAACCTGCCCTAAAACTTTAACCTAAGTCAATCAGGGGCCATAACTTGTATTTGTGGGTACAAAACAATTTTTCATCATGATCATTTCACAAAAAGAACTATAAAATATTTTTCAAAAAGTCATGTATTTGATATTCTTAGCGCCAACATGCCAATGACAATGACCGTCTGCTTCAAAGGCAAAAATGTTTAAAAAGGGGTGACTTGTTTGTAAGATACAGATTCCAATTGGGTTTTTTTTAAGATTTTTAATGACTGACAAACCTTTTTAATAATTCCTTCGCTTTTTCTATTGCATTTATCGAACTTTGATAATTTGATCAGGGTCTTTTCAATGTACGTTCTTGTAGGTTGACGTTCAATTGTTTCGCCTACTGGCGGTGTTTCGATATTCAGATGATATATGACCCAATTATGGGATTAGGAGATAACCGATTTTAAATGGCTAATTGCAATGTTTTGACTGCTGGAACAGATTTACAATTAGCTTAAAATTGTCGGCAAAGTCAATATCGCTTTGATATTAGAAATGGGCAAAGTCCAGAAATTTAGGTGAGAGCTCTGCTGTTACCTTGCTTTTTAGCAAAGTATCGGGAATGTGGGTTCAGCAATTTGTCTCAATATAGTGAACATTTGAAGTTTAGGAGATGAGTAGCAGACATGAACTCTACGGCTCAAAGTTTAACCTCGAACAATCACATTAAACCATTATGCCTGGAATGTCGGTTCTGCACGCCACTTGATGTTATGAATATTTGACTCTGTTCATCTATAGTTAATTCCACCATTTTTCAAAAGGCCATAATTATTAACAACCCTTTTGAAATGAGGTGGCAGCAATTGTACTCTTTCAAATAAACAAGAAAACTGTGTACCTTAGATTCGATCTGCAGACAAAATACTGCATGTGACCTGGAGCTCTCTCTGTTCATGGAGGTTGAAGCCACTTTACGATTCTGCCAACTTGACTGAAGCACCTGTGTAGAAGGACCATTCACAATCTTTCACTATCAACAGAGCTCGAAGAGATTTGTTTTATCTCATAGATGATCACAAGATTTACTTTAAAAGGACCATTTCAGAGTACATCTGACATCATTAGATTCAAATGTGATCTATTTTCTAACCTGTAGATGCAGTGACAATAAGTTTCCAGTGCTGAAATTGCTTTGAGAAAGCCTTGCAATAAAAGATAAAATCAGAATTCTACAAAAAATCCCAAACATATAAATTTATGATCAACATAATATTGCATTTACACTAAAATCCACCCAATACATTGTTTTATATTAAGTTAATACCATCAAAGGAGTCAGCCATTTCTTATCAAAACACTATCCATTATTGCCCACTAACCTCATACGCCTCGCCAGCACTAGACACTACTTGTTCCGACAGCCCCGAAACGTACACGCCTGTTTTCAGGCTTTCTCGAAGATGTAAAATGTTGGCTGAGGGTTCCAGCAGGTCAAAAATCTGCTCGTTGTAAATCTCCAGGAACGAGCATTTGCACAAAAACTGCATCGTGTCACCATGCTGATATATACAAATAATGTTAACAAATCTACAGAAACCAAATTCTGATGACCAGGCTCTCCACATCTGAAAATATGGCAAAAAAAATGTTTTGGGTGTCTTTAGAAACACAGTCAGCCTTTGACCTTACCTTGTACAACCCAAAATGCTACGCTGAAGTACATATTTGCATGAGATTGCATTGATTATTTTTGATAATTAACATTCAATATTTGAACTGGTTTTAAATTTGAGTTTTATCCTTAAATGAAATGAAAAGTGATTATTTATATCAATAATTTTATAAAAATAAATTGTGTAAAAAAGACAATATGAACTTTAAAGTAAGTTTTTTGTAACTTTGGACACATGGGGTCAGTTTCAGTTAAATATCTTAGTGAAAATGACAGAGTAGTCAAGGATGGAGATTTCCATTATATTGTGGAATTTTCAACAAACTGACAAGGATAATTTCATTTGAAAGAATATTTTTATGAAGGCATAAAATTGTGCTTTAAAGCTCAAATATCATATTATGTCTCATGGTTTAATGCTTCGAATAAATAAAAAGCACATTTTCAAACAAACCTTTTCTTTTTCCTTATTTATCAACTGGAAAAGGTATTCAAAACTTCTTGGTATAACTCCACGCATTTCATGATGAAAGTTATCGGCATCTTCTGATGGACCTGCAAAATAAAAAGTATTTAGGCCTCACCAATTAGATGTTTCTTTGACAAATTTACCATGTCAACCTTGACATTGTATCCTGCACATCAGTGTTTGTTTTTTTCATTTTTAAAAGAATGGTGGAGGGGCACTTTGGAAAAAAGGTAAAATACAAGTATGATTCATATATTATAATGTTCTACTTCTTGTCAAACCTTTTGCTAAAAGATTAGAGGTCAATGCTCCTACAACCTGGATAATTGAAAATACATTCCATTTTAGGAGGTGAATGAAGTCAAATTTTGGCCCCAAAAAGGGACGAAAAAAACTCTACACACAGACATTGTATCCTACACACAGACATTGTATCCAACACACAGACATTGTATCCTACACACAGACATTGTATCCTACACACAGACATTGTATCCTACACACAGACATTGTATCCTACACACAGACATTGTATCCTACACACAGACATTATATCCTTCACACAGACATTGTATCCTTCTCACAGACATTGTATCCTACACACAGACATTGTATCCAACACACAGACATTGTATCCTACACACAGACATTGTATCCTACATACAGACATTGTATCCTACACACAGACATTGTATCCAACACACAGACATTGTATCCTACACACAGACATTGTATCCTTTACACAGACATTGTATCCTACACACAGACATTGTATCCTACACACAGACATTGTATCCTACACACAGACATTGTATCCTACACACAGACATTGTATCCAACACACAGACATTGTATCCTACACATTGTATCCTACACACAGACGTCAAATCCTACACACAGACATTGTATCCAACACACAGACATTGTATCCTACACACAGACATTGTATCCTACACACAGACATTGTATCCTACACACAGACATTGTATCCTTCACACAGACATTGTATCCTACACACAGACATTGTATCCTACACACAGACATTGTATCCTACACACAGACATTGTATCCTACACACAGACATTGTATCCAACACACAGACATTGTATCCTACACACAGACATTGTATCCTACACACAGACGTCAAATCCTACACACAGACATTGTACATGTACCATGCACACAGACATTCTATCCTACACACAGATATTGTATCCTATTCTTGACGAAACGCCCCCAAAACATAATATACATGTTTTTTAACTTTTTTGACATGCTTCAGACCTAATAAGGCTTCTACTGTATTTGTATTCCTTTCTGAGATGTACTTACAAAATAACCACTACCAACTTGTTATGGTACTGAACAAAAGTTATTGTCTTAATTGAATACACATAATTTTGGTAATTTGGATCCAAATGGTTTATAAATAATAATATGATAAGTGAATGAAATTTATCATATCTTACCAAGCATAGTAAATGTTTTGCCCGACCCTGTCTGTCCACTGGAAAATAGGTTGATAAAATATTGCACTTCACAATCAACACTTTACAATCAAACAAAATCAAACATAGGCATAAATTTAAAATCATTATCATAACTTGTTTCATTTTTGTTGTATTTTGCACTATGGTAGCCAACAAATTGCATAAATAGAAGACACTCTCATTAATTCATTATTGTAAGATATAAGCAGGACAGTGACTAATAAGTGAATTGAATCAAATGGCTATTTGTCAAAAATGTATTGCCAAACTGTAGATTTAACAAAGATGAAAATACAATAAAGCAACTCACTAAGCAAATATTGTCCCATTGTAGCCTGCCACACAGTTTTCAATGACCTTCTTTCCGAGTCGGTTGAAGATATTGTCCTAAAGGGAACAGCCAGAGCTTACAGTTTATTATATTTTCTATATCTCTTACATACAATAAAACGACAAAGTGAAAGCAGGAGGTCATGCTTGCAAATTTCCCAAGAACAGAAAGAACGCTTCATGGAATGTTCAAGCATACCTTGACCTGCATAAATTGATACTGCATTAACATATGACAAAATGTGATCACTCCTTAAGTCTTTACAATATCTAAACAAGTATCTGATAGTCAACCCTGAAGTACAAACTTTAAGTAACTTGCTTGAAAACGTGTACATGACATTAAACATGAACAAAACTGAAGCCTAGAGGGATCTAAACTTTTAGCAACATAATGAGTAGAAAACAACAATATAACTTAATGCACCAATACTGCTTTATGACCAAGTTGTAAAATTGAATCGATCATTTCATGATTTTCTTTATAGGAACCGTAACTATTTTATCTATGATTATTTCCTACCTGTGTTGAGTCAACATCGGCAACATAATCAAATGAGAACACTCTAGGGTTTTGGTCCTGTTTCAGTAACACTTGTGTGTTGGACTCAGCGACGTCTACCACTCGTGAATATGTTGATTCATCTGAGGCTGGGGGTCGTATTCTTATAAAGACTTGAATGTTGCATTCACTTAAACAAAAAATATCATAGATCTTATTTCCCTGCTCATATTAATTAAACATTAATGGAGGTTGTGAGACAGGATAACCTTCTGCCATCAACCATACTGATTTGAAAATGTATTACAAGAAAATAGCGGAACAAGCATTTAAGCTGGTATGGGGGGGTTTCAGTCAAACAAACGGCATAACTAAGTTAACCGCTATGGCTTTGTTAGACAAGTTTGTATTGTCTCAGTCAACTTTTAAAACCAAGTTTCATTTTTTAAATGTATTTGCATGACAACATTATCAACACCAAACACATGACAATATCTCGATTTTTTAATTTTATAACAAAAAAAGTCAAATTGATTTTTGTGCAGTTTTGAAAATTTAACCTGTTTTGCTATTCTTTATATCAAATATCAGCTTGGACAGAACTGGAACACATTATCAATGATGCAATTTCCAAGATGACACTACATGCCCATATAAAAAAATTCTAATAAAATGCAGTTTTACGTCATTTAATACTACTTTTAGGCATATGATAAAATGAACAAGAGGCCAAAAAGGGCTGTACTACTGGCTAGTAGAGCAAAAAAACATCCTATATATAATTTCTCATTTATTATACATTATTTATATAGTGTTGAACATACCTGTCCACCGACGAGGAATCTGAAACAAGAAAAAAGACGGCCATTAGTTTACTTATTTATATAGGGTAATACTTATTCCATTCTGACCGCCTCAATAACTCAGTTGTAAAGCCATCACTTTGGGTGTGGTAGGTTGGGGGTTCAAACTCAGGTCGCATCAAACAAAAAGGCGTTAAAATTGGTATCAGTCGCTCCCTTGCCTAGCGCTCGCCATTTCAAGGGAAGCACAGGGAAAATTGTGTACTCAATACTGATTTAACCCAGGAAAGGTGTATCCAGTGTATCGGTGCTTTACAACTAACACATCAAAAAACCAAGAGATCACTTCTCCTAGAGCTAGGTATCATATCCGGATCTTTGCTACAATAATGAGCGATCAAGGATACTTTTTTTATTATTTTGACATTTCTTGTGTATCCCTGTGACGCTACAACTCTCTACCATTCAACACTGGACGAAAGAATATATAGTATTATTATGCATCGATTTTAAATAATAATGACAAAGTTGTTCAATATATACCCTACAGTGATCTAAACTGGATTTAATTTGTCATTAGAGTCGTTATGTTCACATAAATACATTCTGGGTCACGAATACCGTTATACATGTACTACACAACCTGTCAGATTTGTCCCAGATTTACAGATATAGGGGTACTTGATAAGCAATCGACACCTGTAAGGGATATCTGAACATCTTTTTTTGGCATAATAACATAAATAAAAATGTGTTTTAATAGTAGGTAATAATATTTTCATAGAAATTTGAATTTATAACGAAGATAATTTTAAATATTGTCTCTGCCAAGGACCATTCGCTACTTTTTGCTGGGATGGTGGATGTCATGAGTCTGCCATAGTAAAAAAATTGTCAAAAGACTCATTGACGGCCATTAAGGTGGACTAATCCAGATTTCTTATATCTAACTGTGTTTCTTCAAGTCTTCTAATGTCTGGATTTGACGGCACTTGTATCTCATGTCACTTTTGGCAATTTAAATACAATTTAGGTCTAGCTGGTATCATAGATGAAGTTAAGCCATAATGCAGCCAGGAAGCAGGAAGGCCTTTGTAAACTCAAATTAACAAACATTCCATTTAGTATCTGTCATCGCATTCATCATACATGTAACAACAGTTATAGTGACTGACAGGATTTAGACTGTCAAGCAGGAAAGACTTTATTTTCACTACAGGATGATTTATGCCTGAACCCCCAACCCCAAAATTGACAAAGAGGACGATTAATTGCTGAAGAAAAGGTAATAGTAAAATTACTTTTTGATGCTGTTTTGAAACTCGATATGACAATATTGATATAACCACAACCAAACTGCTATCCGGATATTTAAGTTTAACACCCTTGTTGTTAAATACACTAGACGGCTTTACCCCAGATTCTCCTGGATGTTTCTTAGCTTAAGGTTAATGCCATTGCATAGGGCTACAGAACGAAAGTCTATAATATGCAAGTCTCAGAATGTTTTACCAAAACTTGTGGTGACATGGTGTCTACCTGAAAATAAGTTCAATCAATGAAACAGTGAAATGTTCAGAAGTCTGAACTGCATCATCGAAATATATTTTAACCGTGGCTTACAGGCAACCTTTTTGTAGAATATTTTAAGCAAGTATGAATTATTTAAACGTTTATGATAACTGGCCAATTACCCTTCAAAGATGACATAACTGCTGATTGTTTACATTTGCCTTTCAAACCTTTCCGCCATCAAATTTCGGAATACCTCGGTTGGCGGTGTTCATTTAAACCGGTACTGGGTGATACAGGATGCCATTTTTATTTAGGATGTTATTTTTATATATTTTCGTAAAAAATCCAACGGGTCATCAATGCCCTCTTTCTCATATAAAGTATGTGTTTTTCCAGGGTTTGGGGTGAAGGTTTTAGTCTAGTTTCATTGTAGGAAGCTGTTAAAATCGCCCACGAGTCAAAACGGCATAGACTTAAACCTGGAAACAATACAACCATAATCAAAAATCCTATTAAGTATTTCTTTGTGATATCCCCCAAGAATTAAGAGTTTATAACCATATGTTAATAAATCAGTTTCTAAGAAAACAATTAGTTCCAAATTAATTGTTCACGGTTCTAAAATTCGAAAACATGAGTCTTTAGTATAATGTTCAGGTGCGTAACCAGCTCTCTATTCTAGTCCAAATAATTGTACGTTGACGGATTTTTTTAGATTTTTGATATGGCAAATCCTTCACGTACAAATTGTTTAGTATCAAAAGTGGGTAGTTGTTCCGATCAGGATTCCGGGTTAAAGCATATAGCGTCTATAAAATATCATAAAAACAAGAAATATTACCAGATAATGTTATTTTACATTAGTTCCGTACACAAAAAATAAATATCCAACTTATAATTATAAATGTTGTCCAAAAATAATCATTTCACATTGAATTATAGAGGAAATGACAATGGTGGTGTGTAACCTAAAGAATCTTTCTACGTCTGGCCATAATAAACCACCACAGGAAACGACGACTATCATTTCTTCTAATAAAAAGTAACATTATTTTATGCATTAATCTCGTGAATATACAATCAGAGCGGTTTAGTTGGCCTATACGGTAGATCGGAACAAGGTAAATGATACACCAAATTTGCCTAACATTTGCAGATGTCACCATTATGTAGATGCTTACTTGATGCATTGTATACCGATCACTATTTAGAAACAGAGACGTTACTTCAGGGGTGGGGGGGGGGGGGGGCTTACCTGTGATTTTTTTTGCGTTTTTCAATATATCATCCGGGGGGGGGGGGGGGCTTACCTGTGATTTTTTGCGTTTTTCAATATATCATCCGATGTTCAACTGTATTTAAAGTTGCTTTGAATTATGGTCCAATGGAATAAATGCTATACCTTTAAAGTGTTGGTGAACTGTTTCAATAACAAGAATACAACGTATCGACAGTAATCACGTTTAGAACGAAATTGTTTTGAGGTTGAATAATTACAGACAAAATAAAAGTGCGAATACAACTATGATAGACTCTCAAATATGTTTTGTTGAAACACCGCGGCTCACGCTTTGCTTTATTTAACAGAAATGTATGGGAAATACCCATACGGTATCACTAACTTGACTACCCAATCGCTATATGCCTTTTAGAAAGATACGTGGGCGGAGCATTAACCTCAAGTTGCCTCATTCCAGGGTCTTTTTTTTGAGGTCTTAGACTGTACGAAAAGCTAGAAATGAATTAAATATCTTTTTAATAATTTATTAAAAAAAAAATTAAAGCGATTTCAAGTATAAATAGTTTGGCAGTGAACAGTATAAAATGAAAACTAGAAGAATACGACAATTCATGTGAAAAAACTATCAATAAAATCATATCATAGATATAAGGTATAGGAAAACACATAACAGAACATTGGATACAAAATGCAAACAATTGAAATTTATGTACATGTAATACAAGTGTTTTGGTATGACAATGAAACTTTAGAAAATTAAAGCAAAACCAAAATACATGCAGAATGTATTCGGGTTTATTCGAGTAATGGAATGATGATATATTCACGATTTGATAACTATAATTCCCACTGTTCCTTGTCTTCGATGATGTGGTTGGCGACGGTAGGCAGTCGGTCCTAATCCCGCGATATGGCCGACGGTCCTCAGAAGTTGTGTTGTTGTCAGTTCATCCTCTTCGTTCTTGTCCCATGCGTCCTCTAGTCGTCATTGAAGTTGCTGATATTTCTTTCCGCGAGTTTTGAAACGCTAATCAAAGTTCTATGAATACAGCAGCCAATACATGTAAGTACTTCAACTTCTATCAGATACTGACCACACCTGCTTTAACAATAAAAGCTGACAATCGGACCCAAAGATGGTATTTATAGGGCGTTGTTAGATAAAAGTCCTGTACCCTTCGTGCCAGTATCCGGTCTTTGGGGATCAAATAGCCTCATTCTGGCCGTACCAGCCTCCCAAAGTAGGCCAATGTGCTTGTTATACCACAATAGGAGGCCCTAGAAGTTAAGGGCCCAAACGCTTACCCCAAGATGGAATTAAGTTATCGGGCGGTGCTTAGTGATAGCCCTGTATGTCACCTACATGCCAGTACCTAGTATGTGGGGGTCGTATCGCAGCATTCTGGCCGAACCAGCCATCCAAAGCATGTCAATGCGCTTGTTTACCCAAATATGAGGCCCTAGACGTTGGGGGTCAGCTGACCACAAGATAGAAGTGATTGAGTGGTGCTAGGTGGTAGCCCTTGCTGTCCCCTACATGCTAGTACAAGGTCTTTGTGGGTCACATCGCCTCCTTCTGGCTGTACCAGCTTACCAAAGTAGGTTAATGTGCTTGCTTTATCTCAAAAGGATCACGTCTTAAATTATATTATTTCAATATCATATTTATTGCATACAGCAGAATTACGTCCAATCCTCGTTCAGCAGTCACCAGTACGTTAGTTGTTGTTTTAATACGTTTGTTTTATTTTATTTGCACAATTTGGTACATTACAAATGCCTGTTCTCTGCATACATTATGACCATTACGATTAAGAAAACGCGATAGTACGATGACGAAAACGTGATAATATGACAGTACGATGATGATAATGCGATATACTGTCGTGTTTTCACCATCTTATTGTCTCGTTTTCCCCATCGTAATATTGTGATTTCGCGTTTTCGTTACCGTAGTATCGCACCGTAGCGTTTTCATCAGCGTATTGTCGTGTTTTCATCATCATATTGTCACGTTTTCATCATCGCACTGTTTTCATCATCGCACTATCGCTATGCGCATAGAAGAATTTGCCCTCCATGTGACAAAAAAATGATACAGAGGTGCGTTTCAGAGAGATTTTATGATTTGCCAATATCGTAAATGTACGACCACCTTAATGTTAATCATAAGGGCGTTTAAGAAACGTCTTCGAAACTCTCCAGTCTGCTAGGAAAAAGACTAACGATAGCGCAGCAAATGACACAGTCTGAAGTAAAATGACGTCATATTAACCTGATACTAGCACCAGTCTTTTTTATGAATGATACTACTGCTACTACTGTTACTGCTACTGCTATAGCTACTGCTTCTGTTGCTGCTGCTTTTGCTGCTGCTGCTGCTTCTACTACAGCTGCTGATGCTGGTGCTGCTACTATTGCTGCTGTTGCTGCTGCTGCTGCTGCTTCTTCTTCTACTCAAACTGCTGCTGCTGCTTCTTCTTCTACTCAAACAGCTGCTGCTGCTTCTTCTTCTACTCCAACTGCTGCTGCTGCTGCTGCTGCTGCTGCTGCTGCTGCTGCTGCTACTACTACTACTACTACTACTACTACTACTACTACTACTACTACTACTACTACTACTACTACCACTACCACTACCACTACCACTACCACTACTACTACTACTCCTACTCCTACTGCTACTTCTTGTGGTCTCTATTCTGATTGACTATTGATATGACTACTTAGGCTGCTTTTGTATAGGGCAACCATAGGACCCCGAAAATATCAGTCTTATATGTTGTTTTTGTTCTAAGAACACGAGGGCTTGCTAGTGACTAGTCTACTTAAATCGATGATGAAGTAGAAGTTTCTGCCGGGAAACCCGACCCTCCCTAGCAAATTTGGTGTAAACATGATGATGATTGGACAAAAAATCGGATTTTTTCAGGCTGATAATTATAAAGTTATTATACTTTCAATATCGTCTTTGATAACTGAACTATTATAGTACTAGTAAAATGATAATAATAATAATAATATCTTTATTTAGAGAAGGTATATACACATTATGACATAATTACATGTTCAACCATAACAACACCATATATGCAATTGGTAAATCATAACACGTCTGCATCGCACTTACACATTCATATATTAGAACTATTGATGGTTTGAATATAATTATTCTATACAAATCATGTCTAATTAACATAACAATTTAAGTTATTTCAATATACATCATGTACACGCCGACATGCAGACACTCAATAAAACACAACAATTTATAAAACAAAAGTTATTTCAATCTTTGAGATAATGAAAAGATGATATACCTTTTTGTAACTAATGATATGCACATTTCAAGAGGTGCACTTTGTATTTATGCTTAAATGTGTTTAACTTTTTTGCATTTCGTATTTCATCGGGAATAGTATTCCAAACCTTCATACTGTAGTACGAAAAAGAATCCATGAAATAGTTAGTTCGCGGTGTTTGTATCAAAACTAAATCTTGTTTTGAAGTTGATCTTAAAGAATAGCGTTTATTATTTGCAAAGATTAGCAATTCAGACATATATCTCGGGGCCTTTCCATTAAGGGTATTATAGACAAGGGTTGTACAGTGATATTTACATCTGTCTGTAAACGTTAGCCACTGAAGTTCTTGTAACAATCCGTTTGAAGATGATCGTTTAGGAATTTTAAGAATGATTTTTGCAGCCCTATTTTGCAAGGATTTAACTTTATGTAAGTAACTTGAGTTTCCTTCATTAATGCTCTGTATTGCATTTGAGGGTTCGAAGATACTGTTTTGACTGGTTGGTTATATTGTATAAAGACAATTCATATTTCAATCTGTATTGTGTCAAGCGTTGTTAAAACTTTTAAATAAACAGTATTTCAGATCAATTCAAAATACGTGATAAAATCTTCAGTTAAAAGAATGTGAGTGAAGTTAGCAGCACAGCAGCATAGCAGCAAGCTGCTAGCAGCAACAGCAGCTAGCTGCTGTGCTGCTGGCAGCTAGCTGCTGCGTTTTTACTATGAAAATAATAATATATATTTACTATAATACAATAGTATATAATTGTTTTTTATTTCAGCTGTTTATAGGAATACAAATAGGAGTAAGAAAAAAAAAGATTTTACTGATTTAGCTTATTTGGTAAATTTTTGATTACGGCAGGTTTTTTTTTCATGAGCGGCCCACCAATGCAAACATTTGGTTGAGAAAGGCCATAAATAATAACAATGTTAATGAGGATATCATTGATTCGGCGTTACTTTTGGCTTTGTGAACTAGTGCATGTTAAGAAAGTATGCTCATATATTGACATGTATAGTTAACTAGCACATTCAAAAGGCAATGCCTGTTTTGCATTTAAAATAACCAAAACCAAACCAACTAGACATCTCTTATTTCTAATCAGGGATATGCATTGGTCTCCGAGTCACAACAATGATTCCATATTTCATTTTAATTTTAGCAGGGACCGACTACTCCCAAATTTGACATATACAGGAAAAGACCCTTTGTAATGGAAACACTTAGAGAATTAACTAGGATCTTTGTATTTCTTCTATTAAATAATATTGGTACATTATATCAATAGCCGGACGTGACAATTAAACGTAAAAGGGGAATTAATAAAGAACCAACTTTTAACATCTTAATTTGACTTGAGTCATTTGAACGATAAAACTTTGTCTGCACTTAAACAGCGACTCGCAGTTATGTCAGCTAATACCACAAGCTGGTCAAATGCACGTGCCGCTAAGACAGTGTGGCTCGGGCTCGGTGAAGCTGCACTACTCAACCGGAGGTACGGATAATATCCCCCCGGATGATGGCCCCCGAGACATTAGGCCCTAGGACCATAGCCCTCCCGGAAGATAGCCCCCCCCCCCCCCGTCTTAGTGAAAAACGGACGATATCCCCCCCCCCCCCACCCAATATTAAAATGCATATTATAACCAGTTTATTTAAGCAAATTTGTATGATAATCTCAAAGCTCAATGACTCGATATTGTGAGGACTATTTTTACAAGTCAAAATCGAACTTGTAACACTAATTCCCACAACATTGGTCACCCTTCATTGTACCCTTCAACATTACAATTCGGTTAGATGGTAATAGGGACATTTGCAAATGCACTGTTTGAACTGTAACTATAGGTTTTTTTCGCTGAACACTTGATTCACAAGTCTGTATAGAGAACCAGAAAAGGACCACTAAATGGCATTTTTGTTTTGTTTTATGAGTTTTATGAATATGCAAATTTAAAAGAGTGTATATATGTAAAGTCAGTTATATATATGCAGGGGGGGGGGACTATTGTCTGGGGGGGCTATTGTCTGGGAGGGCTATCATCCGGGGGGATATGGTCCTAGGGGCTAATGTCTGGGGGGCAATCATCCGGGGGGATATCATCCTACACTCACTAAACCGGGGTGCGCGGTCGCATACGAGGATGAATCTTGCACCGTGTGACTTTGTATCTGCAAATGTCCTTCTTGAAAAAAGATCCTTTCTTGTTTTATTAAATAAGTACCCTACTGATTTAATTTATTCTTGTATAACCCTATTATAATTTTTAAACTTTTTCACGAAAACATATTAACTATATAATTGATAGGCAAAAATCATTAAATGCTTGAGACACAGTAATATTTCTTATCATCACAGTACAAAGTAAAATAATACCAACCATATTTACGAATAGCAATTCAAAAAGTCACACTATACAGAACCGATGAATAAACGCAAACACACTTACATGCACGCACGCACGCGCGCGCACAAGCACACACCCATAAGCATATACACGAACATATTAATACAAAGTCATAACGAAAGTTATCTTAACGGCCTTGTGCTGCTTAGCAGTTCTCCGATCTGGGAATCCAGCCGTGCGGTTATAAAGGTTTTATTATAGAATTGGACTTTTCATCTTTTGTTGTTGTTGCTTTCAAACGATAATAACCGTATTAATACAATGCCTTTGAATAAGAACAAGAGTGATGCTATATATAGTAGCCCACCAATATATTTTAACAAAGGATGCTTCACAATTTGGATATAACAATGGTGATCATGCATTTAAAATGGGTTTAAATATAAATGCTATATCACAGTTTAAAAGCTTATCAGTCATATTAATTTGGTTTATTCAATTAATTAATTTATAGCTGTGTATATTGTTTATATGTATTAGTAGGATAATCTACTCGAAAAGTGTCAACCTAAAAGGCCCGGAGCCAATTAACAAATACACAGGAAATGGCCCCTACTGTGACACCAGTGTAATATTGAGAAGATGCACGGCAGTGGATTATCATGGCAAATATTCCTTAAACTAGGCAGAAGTCAATACAATGAACACTCAAGGTCAATATAATTGTATTTTTTTCGGAACTATACGGGACAATATTGTGCGGGTGTTCTTTAAATTGACTTTGACACAATTAACTGTTTAACTTCTCTGACGGAGTTATTAAAAATAAATATTTAAAATATCAAAATCAAGTTCCATTTCTAGAAATACATATTTGATATTAAAAAGTAATTACGAGATAATCGCCAAATTATAACCAATCAAGCTTAGTTACTTATGAAAATCCCTTAAACAATAAAGGTGTTAATCATAAGTATTTCCCTCTCATTGTCCTCTCGAATGTCTGAAACGATTGAGCAGAATAACGTATATTTTTTCGATAAAATGGCCGAGGAGCTCCGAATGTCTCTTGGCTATATTGGACTAACTTTAACGGATTGAAGATGTTACACTGCGGAAAATGGTTTAATATACGGGAATATACTGAAACCCGTACATCCAATTTGTACGGTAAGTGTACGGGATGCTGAGTATACGGGTGTGTTCGGATTCGTATATTCATAAAACTCGCACATCTTGAGTATACGGGATTCGATGTATGGGCGTGCACTAACCCGTACATCCGTGTTGTAACAAAAAACAATGAATTCTGTAGCCAATTTAGGTCTTTGGGGGTTTAATTTGATAGCACATATAATATGAAAGTCATTTATACCATTGACTTAAACATATCACAGTTTCTTAAAAAAACAGGATGGTGTCAGTAAAAAATACCTTTTTAGAAAATTTAATGCTTTAATGGGTTTCGATAGCTTTTGATGAAATTTAAAAGAGGTCTAAATTATAAAAATAAATAATTCGGACAATACTGAGTTGATTGACTAACGACTAGTACTTATACTATTTTGATGGATGTACGGTACATCTCCGTATATCTTGAGTGTACGGGCATGAACGGTCTCCATACATGTTGAAAATACGGGAATTTATGCTATTCCGTACACTTTGAGAGTATGAGATTACACTATTCCCGTACACGATGAATATACGGGCTTGTACAAATCCCGCATTATATGAATGTTCGGAAATAAACCAGTTCCCGTGCACACTGAGTGTACGGAATAGTAACAATTCCTGTACATTACGGGTATACGGTAATGTACCCTTTCCCGTACACACATGTTATAAAGGTTTTGAATTTTGTTATAAAGTCAGGTAATTTGGTGTTATATTTGACAGCATACATGATATGAACAACATTTAAATCATACACTGGTATACATTGTTCCGTGTTACGCAGGGAAACCGCAATGTGTTAGTAAGGGTCCCGTTGTGTAGGAAATGTTATGCTTTTGGTGGGTTTTAACAACCTTTGATGAAATTAAGGCGACATGTTTATAATAATAAATAATAAAAATCTACAATGCTGGTAGGGTTGATGTACGACTGGTACTAACAAAATTTTGATGAATGTACGGTACCATACATCTCCGTTTATCTTGAGCGGATGGACATGTATGGTCTCCGTACATGTTGAGTGTACGGGAATTTATGCTCTTCCGTACACGTTGAGCGTACGGGTTTATACCATTCCTGTACACGAAAAATATACGGGCGTGTACATTTCCCGTATATTACAGATGTACGGACATATACAAGTTCCAAAAGTTACAGTTCCCGTACCCTATGGATATACGGAAATGCACTCTTTCCCGTACGCCCATGTTATAAAAAAGTTTTGAATTTTGTAATCAAGTAAGGTGGGTGGGTGGGTGGGTGTTTATCTGATTGGCTGGGTGGGTGGGTTGAGTGAGTGAGTGAGTGAGTGAGTGAGTGAGTGAGTGAGTGAGTGAGTGAGTGAGTGAGTGAGTGAGTGAGTGAGTGAGTGAGTGAGTGAGTGAGTGAGTGAGTGAGTGAGTGAGTGAGTGAGTGAGTGAGTGAGTGAGTGAGTGAGTGAGTGAGTGAGTGAGTGAGTGAGTGAGTGAGTGAGTGAGTGAGTGAGTGAGTGAGTGAGTGAGTGAGTGAGTGAGTGAGTGAGTGAGTGAGTGAGTGAGTGAGTGAGTGAGTGAGTGAGTGAGTGAGTGAGTGAGTGAGTGAGTGAGTGAGTGAGTGAGTGAGTGAGTGAGTGAGTGAGTGAGTGAGTGAGTGAGTGAGTGAGTGAGTGAGTGAGTGAGTGAGTGAGTGAGTGAGTGAGTGAGTGAGTGAGTGAGTGAGTGAGTGAGTGAGTGAGTGAGTGAGTGAGTGAGTGAGTGAGTGAGTGAGTGAGTGAGTGAGTGAGTGAGTGAGTGAGTGAGTGAGTGAGTGAGTGAGTGAGTGAGTGAGTGAGTGAGTGAGTGAGTGAGTGAGTGAGTGAGTGAGTGAGTGAGTGAGTGAGTGAGTGAGTGAGTGAGTGAGTGAGTGAGTGAGTGAGTGAGTGAGTGAGTGAGTGAGTGAGTGAGTGAGTGAGTGAGTGAGTGAGTGAGTGAGTGAGTGAGTGAGTGAGTGAGTGAGTGAGTGAGTGAGTGAGTGAGTGAGTGAGTGAGTGAGTGAGTGAGTGAGTGAGTGAGTGAGTGAGTGAGTGAGTGAGTGAGTGAGTGAGTGAGTGAGTGAGTGAGTGAGTGAGTGAGTGAGTGAGTGAGTGAGTGAGTGAGTGAGTGAGTGAGTGAGTGAGTGAGTGAGTGAGTGAGTGAGTGAGTGAGTGAGTGAGTGAGTGAGTGAGTGAGTGAGTGAGTGAGTGAGTGAGTGAGTGAGTGAGAAAGAATTGATGTATGCATGAATTAATGTATGAATGAAGTAATGTATGAATGAAGTAATGTATGAATGAACAAATAATATATTCAAACAATATTATATAAATTGTAACACCTGCTTTGATGAATGCTGATAAAATAAAATCATATCTAAGATTAGAGACCGATTGCTATTTAAAAACACATTATTGAAATCGAAATTAATTTCAAGTTTTCTAATTGGATGTTATTATTTTTAAGAAGCCAGATTTGTTTTTATCTTATATTTATCTTTATATTATATTTTTACCAACGCTCTATCGATTGAGCTCACTCAATACTGAAGGTGGTGGTGGTGTTAGTAGTTTATACTCCGGGTCCCGGCGTGAGCACATTTAAGGGACCCAGAGTGACAGTTCAACCACCGCACAACACTCCTGGGCAGAACCAGTACTAGGTGCCTTCACCTCTGCAAGGAACTGACAACTTCTGTACATGCCAGGGGCAGTGGTACACTGCGAATGGTCGTAGAAAGGATTTCATAACAAATCACAACAGTAGTGACCTGGTCCGCCCGGGAATCGAACCAGGGTTGTCCGATTCAGAGTTTTACACTCTACCGATTGAGCTAACAGGGCGGACATACTCATTACTGTGTGGGTGTGTAAGCTTATTTATATTCGCACTCGAGCCTTGCCCATTCGGCGAGTGCTCCATTAAGATTGTTAGTCATTTTAGGTGTTTGGATCATTGTGCAAAGACAGAATGTAACCCTGAATGTTAGAGCTACACTGGTTCTTTAACGTGCACCAGTGTATAGCACTGTCACACGGGACCCCCATTTAACGTCCCTTCCGGAAGACGATTAGTTTTTGTTAGTGATGCGACGGGGGATCGAACCTGTGACGCCTGGATTGATAGTCAAGTGTGTTATTTCAAGACCACGGATCCGCCACACTCACTAGTGCAGATAGTCGGAGCACTGTGTGGGAATGGACACCGGATATAGCTCAAAAAGTGATAAGTAAACATACCAATATGCTGTTGTTTTTCTAGACCAGAGGTAAGATCTTGCTGTGTTAACGATTATCTACCGTATCCACAAATGAAACAAGTGTTTGAGCTAATAGCTGAATGCTAAATTTGGCCTATGATGTGCTTTATAATGCTTAAAAATTAGCAGACCATGAAAAATGTTACTTTAAATCTGTGATGATCACCTCAAAACTCACAGAATTTCGACAAGTATTGTAATCTTAGGAAATATATCGAATAAATAAAGAAATCTGAATCGAATGATTTTACAAGCATAAGCTAAACTATGTTTATTGTAAAAACTGGCAATGTAACTTATAAACTGTTAAAGATATGCCCTTACAAATGTTCACGATACTGTACCGGGGATAGCCGTTTTGTGTGCTGGGGATAGTTTCAAAGTTGAGCAATGTGTACTGGGGATAGCATGTAAAAATGGACCAAGATGATCGTAACACAATAACAGTATATATACAATACACATAATATTTAATGGCTTCGATATTGCATTCGCCTTTTCTTTAGATTTTGGAGTGCTGGTCCTTGGTATGTCTCTTTGTACATTCATATGCCTTTTCAGGTTGCTTTTGTAGTCAGTTGAATAGGTACATATGCTGCACACAAACTTTTTTCCATTATCCTCAGTCACAGTTACCGCTGACAAATCCATGGATGCATCCGTCAAATCCATTATTCAAATTATCTGCAAAAGTGAGAGTACAATGTAATGACAAATTATTGAATAAACTTAAGTTATCAATGAGTTTGGTACATGTCCTCCTAAATGAACGTATACATGTGTATGCATGCTGCTTATGTTTCAAGGTTGGTCACAATACTTGATGAAGTGAACGAGCTGAGACCATTTCCTGTTCTAAGTAATAGCAACATCGATCCAAGCTTAGAAACAGCTTCAAGTGAACAAAATTTGATCACAATATATTATTTATTATTGACGACTTTGTGTGCAAAAACGTTGCAAAAATAGCCGGGACTTTGACTTTCGGTCCAGCCAACCCCGGGTAAAATCCCCGCCCTGCGGGAACAAACTGATGGTTAAACCCTGGCCAAATGCCCCCGCACCCAGAGACTCTACATAATGCCCAATCTCCGCTATATTTGGCGCTATGACAAAACCACCGCGGTCACTCGGGGGCACATGGAAAGTAAAAACACGGCCCCTTTCCCCGGCTATCCCCGGTATACCCCAGGACCTGGGGACCGTGGTTACAATTGACTGGTGCCCGAAGTGTAATGTAAATATTTTTTTATAGTATACCGAACCTTTTATATTACCATTAAATACTTTTAAAGCGCTGTAGGTGTGTTTTATTAAACAAAGCTAATGAAGTTTCTTGCGACTTTTCTACGTCGTTGTGAAAATAGCAAGCCGCACTTACTAGTTGTATGACGTCACCGGTCAATATTATATTTATTATATGGACAGCTGATGATATAAAACTGAATTTTCATTAGAATGCAAAGACATACGGACCGATCATCTTTATTTATATATACAAACAAGGGACACATTTATGTAAGGTATACTATACATATAACAGTAACATTGTTGCTCTAATTTCTCGATATGGACAACATTGGACAATTTTCCCTGAGCTTGCATAGAGTTAAGAAGACGTAACCATCATCACAGTCTCGTTAATATAAATACATCGCAACTATCCTCAGTACAGTTAATAGCTATCCCCTGTGCAGTTATTTATTTGCTTCAGCTATCCCCGGTACATCTTCAGGTCATCAAAAAGGATGAATATCTCCATAACAACAAAACATATAGTATTGATATCATACACAATATTAGATGGTGTAATTATAATGAAATCGCTCGATTCAGTTTTCATTCTTATTTTCTATTTGTTGTTTTATGTTTGAAATCGTACCACATAACTGAACATTTGTGAGCGATCATGCAACATTCGGCGAGAATTTTGCTATTATACAAAAGAGGAGACACATTTCCATTATAGTCGTGTATTGCACAGGATTGATCTTCGAATTTGATAAATATCACTACAAAATAAAATAATAATAACAGAAAACTTACCATGTGTCAGAATCAAATGCTTATTGATTGATCATTTTTCGAGCTATATCCGGTGTCCATTCCCACACAGTGCGGAGGTCGTTTGTTTATTTGAGTTTATCAAGGTCTGCCCGCACCCATTGGCTTGACCCCGCCGTGACGCCATCATGAGTTAAATTGTGTTTAAATGCCATAAGTGATATGAGATAGAATGACAGCAATTCGCAGTCAAATCCAGACTTTGGAAGACTTGAAGAAACAGAGTGAGATACAAGCGATCCAGGTGTGTTACCCTAGCTCTTTGCGAAGAGACCTCTTGGTTCTTTAACGTGCTCGGTGTAAAGCACCGATACACGGGATACAACTTTCCTGGGTAGAACCAGTACTGAGTACACCACTTTCCCAAGCACTACCCTTTAAATGCCAAGCGCCAGGCAAGGGAGCTACTTGTACCAGCTTTTAACGTCTTTCGGTATGACGCGGCCCGGGATCGAACCCACGACCTCCCGCTCCGTAGGCGGACCCTTAACCATGGCGGATAACAAAGGGCAACTGATAAGCCACGCCTTATTTGGACGCTGATTGGTCAGTCCGGTATTGGCCGGCTAATTTGACTGACAGCCCGCGTTATGTCAATTAGTGACATGATCATTTGCTTATAAAAACACATGGCCAGTGGGTCATAAAACTATGACCCACTGGCCATGTGTTTTTATAAGCAAATGGGTCATAAAACTACAGTCCGCCCGGTTAGCTCAGTCGGTAGAGCGTTGGACTGTTAATCGGACAACCCAGGTTCGATTCCCGGGCGGACCAGGTCACTTCTGTTGTGATTGGTTATGAAATCCTTTCTACGACCATTCGCAATGTACCACTGCTCCTGGCATGTACAGAAGTTGTCAGTTCCTTGCAGAAGTGAGGGCACCTAGTACTGGTTCACCGCCCAGGATAGGTGTGCGGTGGTCGAACTGTCACTCTGGGACCCTTCAATGTGCTCACGCCGGGACCCGGAGTATAAACTATTAACACCACCACAGTCATAAAACTATACGAAATACAACTAAAACACACACATTCTAAATTTTATCAATTAATTCGACAGACTGTGGAAATTTTAATGACCGAATTATAAATCAATTGAAGTAATGACATAAATAAATCTATAAAAAGGCAGCTTCCTTATCTCACTAATTCTTGTATTTAAACTACCTAATTTAAACAATTGTGACAACTGTTTTGAAGAATGATGATAAAATCCGCTCCGAGATCATATCTAAAATAAAAGGCTACTGTTTTAAAAGAAAAGAGACTGATTATTTATTTAAATCAAGAACAAAATTATTAATTCCAAGTTTGCATGTTATTGAAAGTTCTGAATTTAAACATATTGATCATCTCATAAACTGCATATTGAAACCGGCCGATATGGCCGAAATAGAATAGATAGAGCCCAACGTTCTTGTACTATTTGTAACTCTAATGATTTAGAAGATGAATATCATTTAATCATAACATGTCCTGTATATAATGACTTCAGAAAAAATGATAAAAATATATTACATTAGAGACCCAGGTATGTACAAGTTTATCGAAACTATTGTTATTAAAAAACGTAAGCATACTAAGTAGCTTAAGTAAATTAATAAATCAAGCATTTATGTTAAGAAATTCCTTACTAAATAACATCGTTTAGATCTTTCAAGTATTATGTCATTTGTAAATAGCCTCCCATAATACTTCATTAGTTAATATAATATATATCTCAGTTTGCATTTGAAATGAATCTTTTTTCCATTTATTGAAACTTTTTTTGTTCTTTAATTTAACTTACTTATACTATTGTCTTTTATTTGTATATAGGCCATGAATCGTTGTGACCATATTGAATATTTATATGTGTGTTTATATTTTTTTATTTTTTTGGCAAGAAACCGTTAAATAACATGTTTATGACAAAAACATGTCTGGTCGTCCGTCCATCCTTAAGACCGCCCGCCCGCCCGTCCGACCGGACGCACGCCCGCCCGCCCGTCATTCCGTCCGTGCGTCCGTCCGTCCGTCCAATTTAAGAAGCAGCAAACCAGATTGTTTTTATTCCTAAATGTATTTAATACGGCTCTAATTGTAAGCTTACTTTTCTCATAACTTATTACCCATTACTAACTTTATTTTCATTGATAGCGGTTGACCCTAACCCACCCATTGACATGAGGGAGTTGCAATAAAGATGCCCTATCTTTTAAGTTGCACTCTTACATGTTTGACAATTTTAACTTATTTAAGTCAGAATCAGAATCAGCTAAATTTGGCATCAATGTCTTCATTTCTGTCATTAAGATATCTCACAATAATGATCTCAACTATTTGGCAATCTGCCGAAAATTCTATTTTTCTTAAAGCGTTAGTATTATAGAAACGCTTTAAGAAAAATAGAAGAAAATTTATTTAAGGAAATATAACACACAATGTAACTAAATCATTATTATTAATATTATCATGATTATTTATTTTTTGTTATTATTATTATTATTATTATTATTATTATTATTATTATTATTGTTATTGTTATTATTATTAATATTATTATTATTATTATTATTATTATTATTATTATTATTTTATTATTATTATTATTATTATTATTATTATTATTATTATTATTATTATTATTATTATTATTATATATCCATCCCGAACATGCGAGTGTACGGGCTCCGTACATACATATATATATTTTTGCCAAAAATGCTATGCATAAAATATGTTTTTCTTCAAAAGTACGTAAAAGAAATACAAAAAATGACATTTTTTTATATTTATTGATAACTCCGTATATCTACGGGTGTGGGAATGGATAACCGGAAGTCCGTACACGTGGTGTTCCGTATACGTATTCGTGTACGGGTCCCGTACACGTTGGGTGTACTGGGTCGAACACGCCCGTATATTAAAGATTTATGTGGTTGGGTTTAAAAGACTGGCCGGACCGGACCAAATCCGGACGAACGGAAATCTCCGAACTGTTACGGAATTCGTTCGTTTTTTTCTAATCTTGTGTTGGAGTGGCTGGACCGGACAAAATAAACATAATCATTGCTATGTTTTATAGATATTATATTTATTAAAGTTTTATTATGTCTGTCTGTGAGCCTGTACGTGCATCTGTAAGTGCGGCTGTACGTGCGTTTGTACGTGCGTATGTACGTGCGTATGTACGTATGTACGTATGTATGTATGTATTTAATAATAATAATAATTATTATTACTATTAATATTATTATTATTATTATTATTATTATTATTATTATTATTATTATTATTATTATTATTATTTTAACCAGACATAATAAAATATCTATGAAACATAGCAATGCGTATTTTAATTTGGTCGGGAAATTAGGTAAACTTCCGAACGATTTCCGTAACAGTTCGGAGATTTCAGTTGGTCCGCATTTGGTCCGGTCCGGCCACTCTTTTATACCTACCCATGTACGGGACCGTTCTTTCCCGTAAATTCAACCATTTTCCGCAGTGTTAGAACAAAATGCGGTACACATGTTGTGAATCATCATTCATGAAGTATGATAAGCCGTCTCATGCTACGCTTGCTTTCAGGTGTTCTAATTTTATTTGTGTTATGTTAGGCTCTTTTTCATTGGCTATAGGCAATCGCCAAGGTTTACCGACTGCAAGATAATCTATTAATAGAATACAGTGAAACGCCTCTGATTGGCTGAAATTGTCTCTGTCTGCTCTCCGAATCTTGGCGATTGAACCAGAGTATAGTCACATATCATCAACATTCTGGTGATCGAGAAAGGTTAACATGATGGGTTCTAAACTTATAATGTATGGCTTATAGAAAGCACATTTTTATATATAATCTGGTCATTTTATACTGTCAGTGAGTCCAAATTTAATTTTGAAACGAAACTGATCTCTGCATCTTCTAAGGATTTCAGAAAGTTGTTTTTTTGGACACTTAAAAGTTGCAAATATAATTTCGAAATTTGGATTCAAGGCTCTGTCCCCTCCACCCTATAAATAACAAACTAAGCACAACATTTACTTTTTATTATTATTGAAAGCAACTGTTTGTTTTTTTCATATTTTAAATATTGAAGAGAAAGAATGACACAGAAAAAAACCTCAATCAAATCTTACAAACCCTACCTACATATAGGCGCGACCCTACCGATTGGTTTAAAAAATATTAAAACAATTGTATTAATACTTGTGGTACATCTTCTTTGGGAATAAGAGTGCATCTTTTTTAATATGTAGTTTAAACATTTTTACGTTTTATACAGGAATTCTTTAACGCTATTCGCCAATGGAAAATAACGTTCTTATATCAATATTCTTAAATCAAGCCTTATAAAAAATGCTTGTTTTAACCCTAACCAAATCTTTGTTTTGCCTTATAGTTCTTAACACAAATAAATTATTATAACAGTACAACAATTTAAATAAAATATTAAATGAGTCGCTTTGCTTTATAAATCTTTAATTTTAAATTACAGTACCTGTTTCTCAAGTTATAAATGGTATGATGTCATTGCCAGTAAGTGTTACTGACCATCAAATTTTTGATCAAACAAACGCAGTGAACGACCCCTGCTGGAAAAAGTTATAAATAGGTCAGATCTAAGTTGATTACATAAGAAACGCCCGCTGCTGACAGTTTATAGTATATTAATTAAGCATCATCAAAGGAACTCCAGATAATGGGAGCAGAAATTAAATCACAGCGGGTGGCTGCTAATAGCAACTAAAATGACTCAACAAAGGGCTACACTATAACCACAGATCAAGAGATGAAATGTTTCACTTGAAATGAAAGAAGTCGATCATTTTCACGTACTAAATCGTTAAAAGGTTTTAGTATGTACGGAAATAAATGTAGAGAAATAAATTACTTGACATGACACAGCCGTACACAGCCATTTATTTTGTACAAGAACATACTGAGCCAATAGTTCAAAACTTCAGAATCTTTACTGCTCTAGAAGTTAAATGGAAACACTTGTGATCTGCAGTATTTCTTAACAATCAAAGTCACTGTTATCTTAACATTCCAATGACAGGATGATGAGGATTTAAAATCAGTGTTTCAATGTCTAATATGTTGTTTAAATAGTTCAGCGTATACTTTGTTGCAAATGTGTACAATGCATTGAAACTTACTAATTAAAGTACCACATAGTTTACAATTTATTTAAGTTTAGCAGTTATATTGTATTTTACCATTAAAAAAAGATTACTGGGTATGTCTACCAGGTAGAATTCATTCCTTATGTGTGATTGGCTAGTCGGTGTTATCACGTGATACTATCGACATAGCTTTATAATTTAATTATGTCTCCCATAGTTATGGTAGCTCAGTAAGGAAGACGCCGAATTTCAATTTTGGCGACGCGGGTTCGAACCCAGTCTCGGACACAATCTTTTTTTTACATTTTGGTACTTTTTTACAATTATGACACTCAAAGCGTAACAAATTCTATTAGATTAATGTCCTGAGATTCGTTACAGAAAAAAAAAACTTTTTGGTGCAAATCTGTGACACAGAATTTGCTTAATGAAACCCCCTCTGTCCCCCTCTACTTAAACACTGTTTACACTCCGTACCTTTTATACCATCCAAAATGTTACCTCTGTGTACCCTTCGTTGATACGTATGTACGGTATTAGTCAATAGTTTGCTCGGCATTAGAATGTTTGTCCTTAGATGCGAACTGGGGATTGCAAATTTCTTAGTATAAAGCAATAAATGTAAATTTTTGGCAATATCTGTCTCTAAATATATAAAGCTATTGTTTTTGTTGAGCAGGTGTTATTCGCCAATTGTTTGTTTTATTTTCGGCAATTTTAATTCGAACCTGCGTTAGACGGACCCACTTCAATTGCAAATCAGCGCCTAGGATTCAAACCTGTTGTCTACTAGCCGGCGGTAATAAATCTCCATTGACATGCAGAATAGATCCCTGCCTGGAAATCAGTTACATATACTTTTTAATGAGTTTTAAATAACCATGATTGTTTCGAATGAACCTGACAATGCCTAGCTGAACATGAGCCAAAGGAGCGTTAAACGAAGAATGTTCAACATTACACTTTTCGCTAAAGTTCCCTCAGTCGAATTTTCGGGTTCTATTTTCGCCTACTCAGGACAAAAGCTCCAACTATCGAAATAGCACACATTGTAGGGCTCGTGGCCTAGTTCATCCCTGCACTTTTCGTCCGCATGGTATTTGAACATTTATCATACCTACTCGTAATGATAGTCAAATCTTAGGCATTGTAGTTTCCTTACTATCAATAAAGATTACGTTTAGTTGGTATGGTGCCGTTGGTCCGAGAAATTGTTCTTTCGCAAGAAAATAACTGTGTTGGTGGACCGCTTATCAAAAAGACCCGAAGTAATCAAAAGTTTACCAAACATTAAGCTAAAACAGTAAAATCTCATTTTTTCTTACCACTATTTATATTCCTACAAACAGCTTGAAAGCATATAATGATTAACTAAAGTAGTATATAGTTCATATAAATCATTATATTCATATTTAAAAAATGTAGCAGCTAGCTGCCTGCAGCTAGCTGCCAGCAGCATATCAACTTGCTGCTGGCAGCTTGCTGCTATGCTGTTGTGCTGCTAACTTCACGCACATGTTAAAAGACTCAAAGACTTAATACACCCAGCGCTGAAACCGATTTTATCACATGGAGGGAACAAGTCTAATATGCGCATGCGCACCGGAAGGCGATAGTACGACGATGAAAACACGACAGTACGATAATGAAAACGCGACTGTACGATGATGAAAACGCGTCTGTATGATAATGAAAACACGACAGTGCGATGATGAGAACGCGAAAGTAAGATGATGATAACGCGACAGTACGATGATGAAAACAAGACAGTGCGATGATGAGAACGCGACAGTACGATGATGAAAACACGACAGTACGATAGCGAGAACACGACAGTAGGATGATGAGAACGCGACTGTACGATAAAACAAAACACGACAGTACGATGATGAAAACACGACAGTACGATGGCGAGAACCCGACAGTAGGATGATGAGAACGCAACTGTACGATGATGAAAACACGACAGTGCGATGATGAGAACGCGAAACTACGATGGCGAGAACACGACAGTACGATGGCGAGAACACGACAGTACGATGATGAGAACGCGAAAGTACGATGGCGAGAACACGACAGTACGATGATGAAAACGCGAAAGTACGATGGCGAGAACACGACAGTACGTTGATGAGAACACGACAGTACGATGATGAGAACGCGAAAGTACGATGGCGAGATCACGAATGTACGATGATGAAAACGCGAAAGTACGATGGCGAGAACACGACAGTACGATGATGAAATCGCGAAAGTACGATGGCGAGAACACGACAGTACGATGATGAAAACGCGAAAGTACGATGTCGAGAACACGACAGTACGATGATGAAAACGCGAAAGTACGATGGCGAGAACGCGACAGTGCGATGATGAAAACGCGACTGAACGATGGCGAGAACACGACAATACGATGATAAAAACGAGACTGTACGATGATGAAAACACGACAGTGCGATGGCGAGAACACGACAGTACGATGATGAAAACGCGAAAGTACGATGGCGAGAACGCGACAGTGTGATGATGAAAACGCGACTGAACGATGGCGAGAACGCGACAGTGCGATGATGAAACGCGACAGTACGATGATGAAAACACGAAAGTACGATGGCGAGAACACGACAGTACGATGATGAGAACGCGAAAGTACGATGGCGAGAACGCGACAGTGCGATGATGAAAACGCGACTGAACGATGGCGAGAACACGACAGTACGATGATGAGAACGCGAAAGTACGATGGCGAGAACACGACAGTACGATGATGAAAACGCGGAAGTACGATGGCGAGAACGCGACAGTACGATGATGAAAACGCGAAAGTACGATGATGAGAACGCGAAAGTACGATGATGAAAACGCGAAAGTACGATGGCGAGAACACGACAGTACGATGATGAAAACGCGACTGAACGATGTCGAGAACACGACAGTACGATGATGAGAACGCGAAAGTACGATGTCGAGAACACGACAGTACGATGATGAAAACGCGAAAGTACGATGGCGAGAACGCGACAGTGCGATGATGAAAACGCGACTGAACGATGGCGAGAACACGACAATACGATGATGAAAACGCGAAAGTACGATGGCGAGAACACGACAGTACGTTGATGAGAACACGACAGTACGATGATGAGAACGCGAAAGTACGATGGCGAGATCACGAATGTACGATGATGAAAACGCGAAAGTACGATGGCGAGAACACGACAGTACGATGATGAAATCGCGAAAGTACGATGGCGAGAACACGACAGTACGATGATGAAAACGCGAAAGTACGATGTCGAGAACACGACAGTACGATGATGAAAACGCGAAAGTACGATGGCGAGAACGCGACAGTGCGATGATGAAAACGCGACTGAACGATGGCGAGAACACGACAATACGATGATAAAAACGAGACTGTACGATGATGAAAACACGACAGTGCGATGGCGAGAACACGACAGTACGATGATGAAAACGCGAAAGTACGATGGCGAGAACGCGACAGTACGATGATGAAAACGCGAATGTACGATGGCGAGAACGCGAAAGTACGATGGCGAGAACGCGACAGTACGATGATGAAAACACGACAGTACGATGATGAAAACACGAAAGTACGATGGCGAGAACACAAGAGTACGATGATGAAAACGCGACTGAACGATGATGAAAACACGACAGTACGATGATGAGAACGCGAAAGTACGATGGCGAGAACGCGACAGTACGATGATGAAAACGCAACTGAACGATGATGAAAACACGACAGTACGATGATGAGAACGCGAAAGTACGATGGCGAGAACACGACAGTACGATGATGAAAACACGACAGTACGATGATGAGAACGCGAAAGTACGATGGCGAGAACACAACAGTACGATGATGAGAACGCGAAAGTACGATGGCGAGAACACGACAGTACGATGATGAAAACGCGAAAGTACGATGGCGAGAACGCGACAGTACGATGATGAAAACGTGACTGAACGATGATGAAAACACGACAGTACGATGATGAAAACACGAAAGTACGATGGCGAGAACACAAGAGTACGATGATGAAAACGCGACTGAACGATGATGAAAACACGACAGTACGATGATGAGAACGCGAAAGTACGATGGCGAGAACACGACAGTACGATGATGAGAACTCGAAAGTACGATGACGAGAACTCGACAGTACGATGATGAAAACGCGAAAGTACGATGGCGAGAACGCGACAGTACGATGATGAAAACGCAACTGAACGATGATGAAAACACAACAGTACGATGATGAGAACGCGAAAGTACGATGGCGAGAACACGACAGTACGATGATGAAAACGTGACTGAACGATGATGAAAACACGACAGTACGATGATGAGAACGCGAAAGTACGATGGCGAGAACACGACAGTACGATGATGAGAACGCGAAAGTACGATGGCGAGAACACGACAGTACGATGATGAGTACGCGAAAGTACGATGACGAGAACGCGACAGTACGATGATGAAAACACAAGAGTACGATGATAAAAACGCGACTGTACGATGATGAAAACACGACAGTGCGATGGCGAGAACACGACAGTACGATGATGAAACGCGAAAGTACGATGGCGAGAACGCGACAGAACGATGATGAAAACACAAGAGTACGATGATAAAAACGCGACTGTACGATGATGAAAACACGACAGTGCGATGGCGAGAACACGACAGTACGATGGTGAGAACGTGAAAGTACAATGGCGAGAACGCGACAATACGATGATGAAAACGCGACTGAACGATGATGAAAACACGACAGTACGATGATGAGAACGCGAAAGTACGATGATGAAAACGCGAAAGTACGATGGCGAGAACGCGACAGTACGATGATGAAAACGCGAAAGTACGATGGCGAGAACACGACAGTACGATGATGAAAACGCGAAAGTACGATGGCGAGAACACGACAGTACGATGATGAGAACGCGAAAGTACGATGTCGAGAACACGACAGTACGATGATGAAAACGCGAAAGTACGATGGCGAGAACGCGACAGTACGATGATGAAAACGTGACTGAACGATGAAGAAAACACGACAGTACGATGATGAGAACACGACAATACGATGATGAAAACGCGAAAGTACGATGGCGAGAACACGACAGTACGATGATGAAAACGCGAAAGTACGATGGCGAGAACACGACAGTACGATGATGAGAACGCGAAAGTACGATGGCGAGAACACGACAGCACGATGATGAAAACGCGAAAGTACGATGACGAGAACACGACAGTACGATGATGAAAACACAGGAGTACGATGATGAAAACACGACAGTACGATAATTAAAACTCAACAGTAACGATAAAACGATAACAAAAACACGAAAAAAAGATATTATATATGTTTTATAAGATAAAAACGCGACAATACGATGGTGAAAACACGTTAGTATATCGTATTATCATCATCGTACTGTCGAATTATCGCGTGTTCGCTATCGTAGTGTCGCGTTTTCGTCATCGCACTCTCTCGTTTTCATCATCGTAGTTTCGTTATTTCGCGTTTTAATCATCGTTCAACGTTCAACATTAACAAAATTTTAAACAGTCTCAGAAAACAGGCTGGATTTGTTTTAACATTCGAGTCAATTTTTATTCGAGACACTTGTACTATGCCATAACGTTGCATCATGATGCCGTTTAAACATCCCATCTATGTATGGGGCTATTCAAACATCCATCACTGTATGAGGCCATTTAAACATCCATCACTGTATGGGTCCATTTAAACACCACATCACTGTATGAGTCCATTTAAACACCCCATCACTGTATGAGTCCATTTAAACATCCATCACTGTATGAGTCCATTTAAACATCCATCACTGTATGAGGCCATTTAAACACCACATCACTGTATGGGTCCATTTAAACCACCCATCACTGTATGAGGCCATTTAAACACCCCATCACTGTATGAGGCCATTTAAACCACCCATCACTGTATGAGGCCATTCAAACACCACATCACTGTATGAGTTCATTTAAACATCCCATCACTGTATGAGTCCATTTAAACACCCCATCACTGTATGAGTTCATTTAAACCACCCATCACTGTATGAGTCCATTTTAACACCACATCACTGTATGAGTCCATTTTAACACCACATCACTGTATGGGGCCATTTAAACATCCCATCACTGTATGGGGCCATTTTAACACCCCATCAATGTATGAGTCCATTTTAACACCACATCACTGTATGAGTCCATTCAAACACCACATCACTGTATCAGTCCATTCAAACACCCCATCACTGTATGAGTCCATTTAAACATCCCATCACTGTATGAGTCCATTTAAACCACCCATCACTGTATGAGTCCATTCAAACACCACATCACTGTATGAGTCCATTTAAACATCCCATCACTGTATGAGTCCATTCAAACACCACATCACTGTATGAGTCCATTCAAACACCACATCACTGTATGAGTCCATTTAAACACCCCATCACTGTATGAGTCCATTTAAACACAACATCACTGTATGAGTCCATTCAAACACCACATCACTGTATGAGTCCATTTAAACATCCCATCACTGTATGAGTCCATTCAAACACCACATCACTGTATGAGTCCATTCAAACACCACATCACTGTATGAGTCCATTTAAACATCCCATCACTGTATGAGTCCATTTAAACCACCCATCACTGTATGAGTCCATTCAAACACCACATCACTGTATGAGTCCATTTAAACATCCCATCACTGTATGAGTCCATTCAAACACCACATCACTGTATGAGTCCATTCAAACACCACATCACTGTATGAGTCCATTTAAACATCCCATCACTGTATGAGTCCATTCAAACACCACATCACTGTATGAGTCCATTTAAACATCCCATCACTGTATGAGTCCATTTAAACCACCCATCACTGTATGAGGCCATTTAAACCACCCATCACTGTATGAGTCCATTCAAACACCACATCACTGTATGAGATCATTTAAACATCCCATCACTGTATGAGTCCATTTAAACACCCCATCACTGTATGAGTCCATTTAAACATCCCATCACTGTATGAGTCCATTTAAACAACCCATCACTGTATGAGTCCATTTAAACACCACATCACTGTATGAGTCCATTTAAACCACCCATCACTGTATGAGTCCATTTAAACCACCCATCACTGTATGAGTCCATTTAAACAACCCATCACTGTATGAGTCCATTTAAACCACCCATCACTGTATGAGTCCATTTAAACATCCAATCACTGTATGAGTCCATTTAAACAACCCATCACTGTATGAGTCCATTTAAACCACCCATCACTGTATGAGTCCATTTAAATCACCCATCACTGTATGAGTCCATTTAAACCACCCATCACTGTATGAGTCCATTTAAACACCACATCACTGTATGAGTCCATTTAAACACCACATCACTGTATGAGTCCATTTAAACATCCCATCACTGTATGAGGCCATTTTAACCACCCATCACTGTATGAGTCCATTTAAACCACCCATCACTGTATGAGTCCATTTAAGCCACCCATCACTGTATGAGTCCATTTAAACACCACATCACTGTATGAGTCCATTTAAACACCCCATCACTGTATGAGTCCATTTAAACATCCCATCACTGTATGAGTCCATTTAAACACCACATCACTGTATGAGTCCATTTAAACACCACATCACTGTATGAGTCCATTTAAACACCACATCACTGTATGAGTCCATTTAAACACCACATCACTGTATGAGTCCATTTAAACACCACATCACTGTATGAGTCCATTTAAACCACCCATCACTGTATGAGTCCATTTAAACACCCCATCACTGTATGAGTCCATTTAAACACCACATCACTGTATGAGTCCATTTAAACATCCCATCACTGTATGAGTCCATTTAAACACCCCATCACTGTATGAGTCCATTTAAACATCCCATCACTGTATGAGTCCATTCAAACACCACATCACTGTATGGGGCCATTTAAACATCCCATCACTGTATGAGTCCATTTAAACCACCCATAACTGTATGAGTCCATTTTATCCACCCATCACTGTATGAGTCCATTTAAACCACCCATCACTGTATGAGTCCATTTAAACCACCCATCACTGTATGAGTCCATTTAAACCACCCATCACTGTATGAATCCATTTAAACCACCCATCACTGTATGAGTCCATTTAAACCACCCATCACTGTATGAGTCCATTTAAACACCCCATCACTGTATGAGTCCATTTAAACCACCCATCACTGTATGAGTCCATTTAAACATCCCATCACTGTATGAGTCCATTTAAACCACACATCACTGTATGAGTCCATTTAAACATCCCATCACTGTATGAGTCCATTTAAACATCCCATCACTGTATGAGTCCATTTAAACACCCCATCACTGTATGAGTCCATTTAAACACCCAATCACTGTATGAGTCCATTTAAACATCCCATCACTGTATGAGTCCATTTAAACACCCCATCACTGTATGCGTCCATTTAAACCACCCATCACTGTATGAGTCCATTTAAACATCCCATCACTGTATGAGTCCATTTAAACACCCCATCACTGTATGCGTCCATTTAAACATCCCATCACTGTATGAGGCCATTTAAACATCCCATCACTGTATGAGTCCATTTAAACACCCCATCACTGTATGAGTCCATTCAAACCATCCATCACTGTATGAGTCCATTTAAACATCCCATCACTGTATGAGTCCATTTAAACATCCCATCGCTGTATGAGTCCATTTAAACACCCCATCACTGTATGAGTCCATTTAAACACCCCATCACTGTATGAGTCCATTTTAACACCACATCACTGTATGGGGCCATTTAAACCACCCATCACTGTATGAGTCCATTTAAACCACCCATCACTGTATGAGTCCATTTAAACATCCCATTACTGTATGAGTCCATTTAAACACCCCATCACTGTATGAGTCCATTTAAACACACCAACACTGTATGAGTCCATTCATACCACCCAACACTGTATGAGTCCATTGAAACCACCCAACACTGTATGAGTCCATTGAAACACCCCATCACTGTATGAGTCCATTTAAACACCACATCACTGTATGAGTCCATTTAAACACCACATCACTGTATGAGTCCATTTTAACACCCCATCACTGTATGAGTCCATTTAAACACCACATCACTGTATGAGTCCATTTAAACATCACATCACTGTATGAGTCCATTTAAACACCACATCACTGTATGAGTCCATTTTAACACCACATCACTGTATGAGTCCATTCAAACCACCCATCACTGTATGAGTTCTTTCAAACACCACATCACTGTATGGGGCCATTTAAACATCCCATCACTGTATGAGGCCATTTAAACATGCCGTCACTATGTCGGACCTTTTATAAGGGATATATAAGGGATGTAGTCAATGCTGAGTATGTAAAGTCATGGCTTGATTAAGACTTTTGCAGTATGATTTAAAGTAAGTTATATCTACAGCGATGTTTACACGCATCCGACACGCTGTGAAAGGTACAAGGTGGAACACCAAGCATCCGTGCGTGCGTCTATCATATGTATTCATCCGTTCAGATATTTGCAACTTAGGAACACTTCGTACATAAATAGTCGTGATCTTTACTAAGCTACACAGTTTATATTGTTAAACTAATGCTTAGTGATGTATAGTGTACGTAAAACGTAACATCATTAAACATCAAAACTGAATTACCACGTATTTAGAAATTACTCACAAAGTGTGTTGACTGTAGCGCATAATGAATTCTGGAAAGTACACAGTCACGAATACTTACATATTTAGAAACAAATTTATGTCACCAACACCTTGACTAAGCCATACATCATTAAAACCTAATGCTTGTAACAACTGTCTTACATTGTAAGCCCAGGACTTGAAATGTGGATTTTCCTCTAAGTGCATATAAAGTTTATCATACATAAGTTTAACATATTTTACAGTGTCCATTGTTACAATCTTTAACCAATATCTTATGACATAAATCGACCTTTTACATAATAATGAGGTTCTTCCAAGTTCACCATAAACAAAATTATTTTGGGTCTGTAATCGCACTCCTAACAATTCTTTACAAAAACGTAAGTGTATTCGTTCAATTTGAAGACTGTTACTAAGATCCCATATTTCCGATACGTAACTCAAGACTGGATAAATAAGTTTATCGAAAAGATCCAATCTATGCTTAACTGAAATGCAAGGATATTTAGATATACAACTTTTAAGCCTAAAAACCGCCTTAAGTGCTTGTCCTGACAAAGCATCAAAGGTTTTTGAAAAAGAACCTCCAGGTCTGAAAACTATACCAAGGTAAGTAAATCTATCCACTATGTCTAATTCTCTACCCTTATACATAAATTTTACATTTCTACTTAATCTTCCTCCTTTTCTAAACACCATAACCTTCGTTTTGTCTGGATTCACACTTAATTTCGATCTTTCACAATAATTTTCTAATAATAACAACCCTTCTTGTAATCCTGGCTCTGTATCAGATAGCAAAACGATATCATCAGCATAGAGTAATATAAATATTTTAAACACATCAAAATCAATACCTTGATAGTTATTAGTACATAAATACTTCTATATCATTAAGATTCATTGAGAATAAAAACGGAGATAGAGATTCTCCTTGGCGTACCCCTAATAAACATGAAAAATCATTACTTAATTCATTGTTATATTTCACTTTTGACTTAACATTCATATACATAGAACGTATAATATCTAACATCTTTCCCCTAACACCAAGTTTTATCAATTTATACCAGAGTATATCTCTAACAACATAATCAAAAGCTTTGGAAAAGTCAACAAATGCTGCATATAATTTCTTATTGCTATCAAGTAAACATGTGATTATACTATGTAATACAAATATATTATCAATAGTGCCCATCTTTTGCCTAAAACCAGCCTGGGTCTCAATATACACATGATAATTTTCTGCCCATTCACTAAGTCTAGTATTCAATATTTTTGTAAACAATTTTCCCACCGAGCTTAACAAAGTTATACCCCTATAATTACTCGGTTCATTTAAAGCCCCTTTCTTATGAAGTGGTATAATAAATCCTTCTGACCATTTGTCTGGGTAATAACCACAATCAAATAACTTATTAAACATTGCACATAAAACATTACAAAATGCTTCATTATGACATCCAAATTTGTAGAACTCATTTATAAAATAATCTGGCCCACTGGCTTTACCATTATTAAGTTTTGTACAAGCTTTTCTAACTACTACAACCGTAAAAGGGACATTTAATTCCTGGAACATAATATTTAACTCACCATCTAAATACCTTTCATTAAAATGCAACACATCTTCATACGGCTGATAAAATACAGATTCAGGATCATGTATGGACATAAAGTACTCAATAAAATCATTTGATGTTAGTGAGCATGTTTTTTGTACTCTGTGACCTTTTAACATCTTCCAATACAACTTAGCATTACAAAATCTCATTGATTCCAATTTATGTGATTGTGATTTATCATACAAAAAAATCTTTTTTCTGATTGTTTTTTTAAAGTTACTTCTAGCCTGCACCATCTTTATTCTATTTTCATCACTAGAAAGTTGTCTAAAATTATTCAAGCATTTATAATACCTTTTTTTCAAGTCTTTGCAGTCTTCATCAAAATAGTCTGCATCTTTTTTTTTACATCATTTAAAATAATATTTTTATTTTTACTATTTCCGATATTTTTTTAAACAAAGGACTACATATATTGTCCATAATATCTGTTAATGACTGAAGGTTAACATCTAAATCATTATTGTCTCTAGAAATATTTATTTCTTCATGTAACCTAGCAAATTTATCAACATTACACTCTTCACATAAAGACTGTAAAACACATCTTTCTGATCAGTATCCCATTTATATCTAAAGGATACACTGTTAATAGCATGGTTATCATTATTAAGGATATTATCATCTGGCACACTAGCTTTTATGCTAAAACTGACCACACAATGGTCTGATATGATATTTGGTTCTTTGACTTCAAATGCTGATATATATTCAAACAAGTCTGTTTTACATAAAACATAATCCACTACACTACACCCTTGTGCATTTATACATGTATAATTACCATTTTTATCATCTAAACCACACCTTCCATTCAAAATTCTCAAACCAGTTGTTTTACAAAATTCTAACATATTTTTCCCATATTCATTAACAATTTTGTCTTTATTATTTCTAGGCAGATCATCATCCATATCATCAGGTAATAAATTCAAAACATGTATATCTTCATTATCAACATAATCAGCCTTTTCACCTGTCCTAGCATTCCAATCCCCAGTCAAAATAAAGTTACAACCATCCCCATACTTATTTTCTATATAAATAATATCATTAATTAATAAGTCAAATATACTAATTTCCTGATATACTTCTCTACTGCTACCATGAGGCACATTGTACAACAAACAAACAAATATGTCTTTATTCATATGGAAAAATACACCTTTTAATTTCAACCACAAAATGCAGTCATCAGTAGTTTTAACAAGGTCAACATGAATTGAAATTTTATCATTTATATAAACAATAATCCCACCACTACTTCAATATACATCAAGTCGAAAATTATAGATGTGTTTACTATGTGACGTGCCATATCAAAAAATGGTAAAAAATCATTCAATGTACAATTATTTGAACTAAATAAACTTAGTGCTTGAAATGTCATTCTTGGCTAGGAGAAAAAGTTGGATGTGGACATGAAGACTCGCCAAAACAAAACTTGTCCAAGACTCTGAAGTTCCTGTTTATTTGGACTAGTCAAGTATTAAACTGGTGAGCCTTAAATGCCTGGATTTGAAATCTGCCACTTATTATTCTCTGTCATTGACTACACATTTTTCAGGTAAGTGTAAATTACAGTATTTTCTTGTATGTTAAAATTAACAATGGTAAAAGATAATGCATAACTTAATTGTGCATGCTGGGGATATCAATATTGTATACATGCATATAGCTTTACGGATATTTACAGTGTTTAAATAGCTCAAAAGGGTCTTACTCAATGAAAAAAAAATAATCAAAATACTAAAATGTAGACAGGATTTTGACATTTTTTGGCAATTAATTAAATTCAAGGGTGTAGCCAGGCTGTACTAAATGTGAGAGGCTATGGGATGGGGAATCCCTGTAACCGTTGGAGGTTAATGGGGGGGCTGCTCCCCACGGAAAATTTTTAAGTGATTTTTAAGGCTGTGTTAGCTATCTAGCACAGAGAACCAATGCTTTTTATAGCTGATCTTCCCTTTAAGGTATTATTATGATGTCAAAACATAACCCTCGACTTTGATGTCATGTTTGACCATTTTTTTTCATTTTTCAAATTGATGTTACGCATGTGCGTAAGTGTGTAACGCTGGCTACGCCCCTGAAATTGTTCTGTTGCAATTTTGGGCAAATCATTCTCATTGGTATGCCTATCAAGCATCAAACATGTATGTCTAAAAAAGATCAATAAAAACAAGCCATATTACTGTGTAATGTTCAAGACCAACAGATCCCTTCAGAGAAAATCATGCATAACCCTTTTATATACATATATTCTCCCTCCAAACAGAGACCTGTGATGTTAGTTTGCATATGTAATCCAGGACATCCACATACTATGAATGCACTTACCCCTTTGGCAGAATGTTACATTACCCTTATTCGTTATTTCAATTTATTTCTGAAGACAGCATGAACTTTTATAGAAAAGGAGTGTCAGTAATTTAGTCTGACAGCCTGTGATTTTTTTTTCAATCAGAAGGAAATTTTGCAATTTTAACATGGCCATGTTTTGACATGCTTGCACAGTGTGTGAATTGTGATCAGAATTGTGCTTGGTTAATTTTGTGCTAATACGTATATCTTGGACTTGACATATTTCTTAGTTACCACATGGCTTGTTCCAAAGGGTAAAGCATTTGGAAATGTCAGTTCAAACCTGATAAATATGAAATTCTTTTCCTTAAATTCAATTTTGATATTTTCAAAACATCCTCTTTTTTAAAAACTTGTTTTAATAGATGTTTATGGATAAGAAGACTCTTAATTTGAACATCAACTTGTTTAGACTAAGAAAGATTGAGCCCTTAAAGCTGCACTCCCACAGATTGACTATTTTAACAGCTTCTTTTATTTTTTTGTTTTGGAAAGAGCAAATTATTGCGTAAACATATATGTGCAAACCAATAATAAGATATCTGATAAAATATCAGATCTTAGATTTTCATATTTATGTTCAAAAATTGATGCTTAATGGCTTAAACTGATACTAACGGTTAAAGAAAAAATGCATGAAACATCAATTTTTGAACTTAAGTTTAAGAATCTATAATCTGATTTTTGTCAGCAGTCTTATATTACTGGTTTCCATGGATTTTCGCAAAAAAAATGGCTCGTTCGAAGACAAAAAATAAAGAAGTTGTCAATACTTTCAATCTGTGTGAGTGCAGCTTTATAAACAAACAAAGAATAAACCTACAATTAAGCAAATGAAATTTCAGATAGGCATAAATGAAGTGCTATCCTTAATCATTAACAATTTCATTCTTCAAGTTTGGTTTTTCCTCAGCCTACTGTCACTCACCTGATGCACAATCCCTGCATAAGATTTTACGTCGACAATGAATAAGACAATGAGGTTGTTTTCTAAGTCAATTAAATGACCTAAAGTAACTAGCTGAATGATTAAGAAGGGCTCATTATCATCAATCACTCCACCCATTCTGAATAATGTTTATTCATAAAGATTGTTTTTTCGTGTTTTTTTTTATTTACTTGTATATTGTATATCCAGTTAAATACAACCATCACACATTTTTCTCTCCTAAATACACATGGGGATATCAATATAACATTGGTCTATTTCTATTGGTCAAAAAAATGTCACGACTCCAATATTTATGAAACACCGCTGTTGGTCAAGGACAGGTCACGCGGTGACACCACATTTTTCCATTTTCCAAATTTAAATTACACCAAAATGGCGTCTTTATTCGGCTTTGATGAATATTTCAATGAATAAATAAAACATTTACACAGGATAACAGGTTGTCAACGTTATACTTACATTACAGGGTTAGTAGGTGACATAGTATTGGAAATATGGGGGGCAAGAATCCATATTTAGGTTCGAGCTTCACTCCACCGCAATATGGTTTCCTTTACATTGAATATCCCATATCGCGTGTTACCTACTTACCATGGAACTTATAGTATCCTTTAGTGTTGGGAATCGGTTGCAATTTTACTATCGATGATCGGTTACACTCAAGTAACCGATTATCGATAGTACAATCGGTTTTTAAAATACTAGATAGTATCCGAGTTGTAGTTTTATTCATGTACAGTATTAAACTCTTAATCATTATATGCATATACCTTATGTCTATGATTGAAGTTATTAAGTGCTGTTGTATAAAAAAATAGTTCATTTTCTTGCTCATTGTGGCTTTCATCAGCCATTTTGTTAAAGATAACATCTGAACACTTACTCTTTTTTTTTTCGATAATCGATTATAACCAAATACTATCGATTGTCGCCGATTTCAGGCCCAACCAATCGATTTTCGATTATAATCGATCATCGGAACATCACTTGTATCCTTCCACATGTTTTTAAACAAATTCATAGACAAGAATGTTTTTTTTTTCAAATGACAATTTGTCATTTTATATTCATTGTGATGAAAAAATGTAAAATGTGATATTTATCTTATCTCCTGATAAAAACTTTCAATCACGTTGGGTACTGAATGGGGTACTATATTGGTTTAAATAGGGAATGACGTCATGAACACATAGTAATCTATGACTTCATCTTACCGGTGACCATTATGATGTCAAAATTAAAAAGAGTTTAGTTTTTTTGTTGTTATTTCTTTCTGCTGTACTTGATATCACCTTTATATGTATTCTTTTTACAAACAGTGTGAGAATGCTCGCATGATTCTTTGGTTTGAAATTTTTCCTAATACAAATTTTTGCAATGCATGCTTGTAGTGCAGAGAATAGCATCGCTTTAATGGTACATGCATCCTGTTTTTAGCTCGACTATTCGAAGAATATGAAGAGCTATACTCACACCTTGGTTAAGGTTTTGCATGTAAGCACCTTTAAGTCATTATCTCAGCAAATACATCATGTATTGCATTGAAACTTTAGATATGTATTCCCAACTATCTAACCTACTAAATTAATGAAGTTAGATAACACTTATTTGAATTTAATGCAAAAAATGGGCCTTTATTATTTGAATTATTGCATTGAAACTTTATACACAGGCTCCCAACTATTCAACCTTCTTAAATAATCAATAATAATAATAAATTTTATCATTTTTCCCCTTTATTATGCAACTTAGAAATACTGTTTAAAGTTTCAAGTATTGGACTTAAAATTTTCCATGTAACCACATTCATGTTAAAATCTCAACAAATATATAATGTATTGCATTGAAATCTAATCTAATTTTACAGTGATCCATGTTTCGCCAAAACTTTTTAATCCTTACACTGAACAGCGGCGTAAAAGTCGAGCGCGCAGTCTCTGTGACAGCTCTTGTTTACTAGAGAAGTAAAACAGGTAAGTTGTTTTTGTTGTCTTTACTTAAGGAATACTTTGATAAAAAGATACTAAGACTCGTCATCATATAATAGACTGTATTATACAACTCGTCAAGGAAATATGTTAGTAAGATCGACAAAGGCTAAGTTATTTACACATTTCCTGAAGTTGATGAATATGTTTTTTAAAGCTTCATCAATGAAAACTTGACATCAGTACTGTTTTGAAAACAAACATATATTTATATATGTCGTTCTCGGATGACCCTGACTGGGACCTTTTTGACCTAATTATTTTTTAGAGCTATAGCATTTTAGACAGTTTTGAAAACAATATTTAATGTTGTCTTTTGATGACCTAGATTGTGGCCTTTTGACACACATTAAAATTTGAAGCTTCAGCCATGAAATTAAGACCATTGATTGGAAATCAAAAATCAAAATTGTACTTTGATAACGTTGTCCTTTTAACATACTTTCCTATTTTTAAGCTACTTCAATGAAAGTTTTTTTAGTACAGTTTTCAAAACAAAAAGCAATGTTGTGCTTTGATGACATAGAATATGATTTTTGACATACATTCTATTTTTGAAGCAACAGCAAATAAATTTAGACCATGTGTAAAACTTTTAAAACAAATATCAATATTGTACTTGGATAACCTTGATAAGTACCGTTTGACCATCTTTTCTATTCTAATGTACTGCAACGAAAGTTCAGTAAGTTTTGCAAAACAATTATCAATGTTGTCCTCAGATCTTCTTTACTGTGACCTTTTGACCCTCTTTCATAAAATGTACTGCTTTAGGAATAATTATAAATGTTGTGTTTGGCTAACCATGATTGTGACAATTTCACTTACTTTTTTATTTTTGTGGCCTCTGCAATAAAATGTTGCTATGTTTGGAAAACAATTCATCATTGTTGTTCTCGGGTTACTTTAAAGGGACTGTACACCAGATTGGCACCAATTTTTTTTTTCCTGTAACGCAACTCAGGACAATTATTTAATAGAATGTGTTAAGCTTTGAATCATAATTATAGAGAAAGGACCAAAATGTAAAAAAAATAGCAGTCCAGTGTTGTATCCACTGTGCTACAAAGGCCTACTCCAAACGGGTGGTATATTTAAGCTATATACCTTCGTAGGCATACCCAGTAATGATATTTTTAATGGAAAAATACAAAATCACTGCTTAGCTAAAATAAATTGTAAACTATGTGGTACTTCAGTTAGTAAGATTCAATGCATTGTACACATTACTACCAAGTTTATGTCAGTTTTCGACAATTGTTTTTCTTGCAAATTGATCATCTTGTGCACAGTTGCTTCAGCTAAGGCCTACGTTTTTAATTTTGAGTACAACATTGAACTTTGGACCATGTATACTGTTTTAAAAAAAACCCATCTGTTAATGTTATGCTTCAGTTATCTTGATTGTGACCTTTTGGCGTATTTGTTATGCAACTGGAATGACATTTTGACTATGAAGTAGTTCTGCAAACAAACATTAACGATGACCTTTTCATCAACTTTTCAAAGCTACAGCATTAAGATGAATAATTATGTTTGAAAATAAATATCAAGCTTAGATATTTGGTTTGAAGCATTGTCTAATTGTCCTCACCCAACAGTGTTCAAATTATGCTTCTATATTCAAGATTAGGTTCCGATGATTTTCTGTGTTTATAAGAGAAAGGACTTAGTTCTATACTTGCAGCAGACTGAACAATGTCACCGTCCATCAGCACTTTCAGTGCTTTGATTGAGTATGTAAACCGTCCAAATAAATCCGAGGTTGTTTTCGATAAAATGGCCGAGGAGCTCCGAATGACAGATTGTGAGGAATTTGTGCGAATTAGTTACATGATAAAAACAAGAGGAAAATGAAATTTAGTTTTAGATTAAACGTAAACGTCACACGTTCAATACAAATCAGCGAAAGATGGCCATTTATCAAGTATAACACATAGCAATTGAGTTATACGTGTAATAAAGGAATAGAATAGAATAGAATAGAATAGAATAGAATAGAATAGAATAGAATAGAATAGAATAGAATAGAATAGAATAGAATAGAATAACATAAAATAGAATAGAATAGAATAGAATAGAATAGAATATTGGAGTGGAGTGGAGTGGAGTGGAGTGGAGTGGAGTGGAGTGGAGTGGAGTGGAGTGGAGTGGAGTGGAGTGGAGTGGGGTAGAGTAGAGTAGAGTAGAGTAGAGTAGAGTAGAGTAGAGTAGAGTAGAGTAGAGTAGAGTAGAGTAGAGTAGAGTAGAGTAGAGTAGAGTAGAGTAGAGTAGAGTATGTCAATTTTGTTTTAATATACATAGTCAATAATATCATACAGCTAAAAACAAGTTATATTAGTCACACACAAAAACAGTGTACATAATAAATTTGGATTTTTAATATTTTAATCCATTAATTTGTAGCCCTATTCAACAAGAACGGCAGCATTAGCTGTTGTGGGTCGAACACCAAATGCATAAAACAATACAATGGCGTTTGTCTACTTCATAAGTATTATTAACACCCAATATTTCAGAGCCATACATGATAATTGGGGTAAATGTCGCACTTACTGTCTGCCCGCTTCATTATAGTATTATACGACTAGTCAAAAGGCGTAGTTTTTCAGGAAAACAAAATATTGAATTAAAAACCCTTTTGACTTCCTATCATTTTGTTTCGGATAGGTTTTCTCATATATTAAGGGGTTTTCGTATGACTTTCTCTTCTTTTACAGTATTTCGTTCGCCAAATTTGATTAAATATATCAATGTTCAAATAGGCACACACTTGTAAGATAATCTTTTTCTTATGTACAAGTGATTCAAAGGTAATATTTCTACTATTGATACAACTTTATTCATTGAGAATTGTCTAAAATGTTTTCTGACCTTATGTGAATGACTCTCCGATACTCCTCGTATTGGGTATCATATAAATTGTAGTTAAACATTTACAAAGTATCTGCCGCCATGTATGTATATATGTTTTGTATATGACCTCATTTGCCATGTGTATGGTATGAGCGAATAAACGGTGTTTGACTTGACTTTGACTTTGACCCATATATAAAAAGGGTGATAATTCAGATCCTAATAATTATCGAGACATTACATTAACTAACTGTTTCGCTAAGTTATTTACTGTGTTAATAAATGAAAGGCTGAAACGATGGGTTAAGGAAACGGACTTACTCACCGATGATGCTCAATTCGGGTTAATTAAAAGTAATTATAGTACAGATGCAATTTTCTTGTTAAAGTCGTTCATTGACAAACAACTGCAAAATAAAAAGAAACTATATTGTTGTTACGTTGACCTACTTAAGTGTTTTGATTCTTTTTATAGAAATGGTTTATGGTATAAGCTATTGAAGTCTGGATTAGACGGTCGTCTATTTAACGTAATTAAATCAATTTATTGTCAAATAAGATTATGTGTTAAACATATGGGCTCGCTATCTGATTTTTATGATTGTGATATTGGCCTTTTACAGGGAGAAATATTGTCACCGATTTTATTTTCAATGTTCGTTGATGATACAGAACTGTACTGAAGTGAAAATTACGATGCAGGTTTAACATTAGACCAACTTACAATTTATTTGTTATTGTTTGCAGATGATGCTGTAATATTTTCCGATACTGTTGAAGGTCTTCATAGATCTTTAAATAATTAAATAATTTACATGCATAATGTGTAAAGTGGAAACTTAAGGTTAATGTTAATAAAACAAAAATAGTTGTTTATAAAAAGGGAGGTAATAACAATGAAAATGTAAATCTTTACTACAGTAATGAATTGATAGAAAAGGTGCAATCTTTTAACTATCTTGGTATTGTTTTGTCAAGCGACGAATCATTTATGAACTCTACACAGATATAAGCAGATAAAGGACTTAAGGCTATGAGAAATTTGTTTGGGATAACTAGGGGGAAAGAAATTCCTGTTAAAATTATGTTGGGTTTATTCGACTCATTTGTGTCATCAATTTTGTGCTGTTCTTGTGAAGTATGGGGCCTTTGTAGAGCTGAATATACAAAGGGTTCATAGAATTTTTCTGAAAAGACTTCTTGGTGTTAAAATAAGCACTAATAACTCTGCAATATATGGTGAACTAGGACGGTACCCTCTGTATGTTACTAGACATGTACGAGTCGTAAAATATTTCCTTAAACTGTATCAATTTAAAAAAGGCAATTGCATGATATACAACAGATTGCCAAACCTTATATACGATGCGGAAAATAACGCAAACTGGTGTTCAAATGTACGCACTATATTACAAAATTCAGGATTCAACGAAGTATTGTTATATCCGGAGTCGAATAATATTGATTATTTTATTCCTATTTTCAGAAAAAGATTAATCGACTCATATAATGGGCATTGGAAAAATGATATAGACTCATTAAGTTCACTAGTGTTATACAGAGAACTAAAATGTACAATTCATATGTCATCGTATATAGATAAATTGTATAGCTATAGACTTAGGAATATTATTGCTAGGTTAAGATTGTCCTCTCATATGTTAAATGTTGAAAGAGGCAGATATGTTATTATTGAAAGATTTCAACGTAAATGTGTTTTATGTGTTCATAATGATATTGAAGACGAATACCACTTTGTTTTGATTTGTCCGCAAAAAATACATAACTATATTTTACTATGTAAGACCAAGCATGTTTAAATTCACTCAATTATTAAACTCGGAAAATGCTGCATGTCTACGAAAACTAGCTTTGTATTGCCAACATGTTTTTTAAGCTACGATATAATGTTTTGTATAATAATGCTTAGCTTTATTGATTTTAACATGTTGAAATCATTGATAATTTATAAATGTATATATGTATAATGTACTCATGCATTTATCAACTATTGCCATTCCATGTTTTATGTTATTGTAATAACGATGAACTGTATATGTTCAAGTTAACAATAAATATTCTGTTCTGTTCTGATATTCAGTAAAAATCATTACAAAATCAATAAACTTTGACTAAATAGGCTTCATCTTCTTAAATTAAAATCATCATTGAAGGTAAATAATATCCCCGCAACATTATATTCTCACTGTGTGCACATATCCTATACATAGTGACATAGCCCTATAGTGACATTCTTATTCAAAATAAACACATACACGTGTATGACAAACATTAATATTGAGTGATAAATCTTTAACTGCTTACTAAATAATGCATTTATGGAAACTATTAATATTACTGATAACAAGAGTTTAACCGTGTATTTAACAGCTGAAAACTAAAAAAAAAAAAAATAATTTTTGAGTGCTAAAAGATTTATTGCGATCTACTATCATCTCACAAGGTAGAAATACCATCAATTCTGCACTTTTCTTCCAAAGAAGACTCGATATCCTTCATAAGAACCATTGTTTTCGACATTTCTTTATCATTTTTTGTATATTAAACATATGTATCAAATTGTGTTAAATCTTATTTGGAAGTAAGGGTGCATCTTTAACCCATGAAATCATTTACTTAAACGAAACATAAACACGTACATAAAGGCTTTAAAGAATCAGGCCAGAAGGCCAGGTAAAATGGTTGTTCATGTGACATGTACTTAGGTGGTAAAAATAGATAGAGGAGATCGGAACAAAAGTATGTTACCAATTATCAACTAAGTATGATATATGATATCAATCATTTATTAAAAACATTACTTGGACAATTATTCATATATGGCAATATTATCAGCATAGAATTATTCCTTTTTGGTGTAATTTCACCTAAATAATTAAACAGCGTTTGAGACAGGGGCCGTATACAAATATATTTAATCATGAATTAAGAGTGATATAAGATAATGAGAGTGGACGGGTGGTGCAGGTATATTGCTTTTCACCAAATAGGCACCAGGAGAACAATCTCGTAAACTATCGACATTAAACTAAGTATTTTTATATCACATGATTAGTGAGATACTAAACTTAAGAAGATGACCTAGGTTAGGAAATGAATTTACATGTTTTTATTAATACCGGCCATGCAGAGCTGTAGCTGTGGTCATAACTAGGAAGATACAAATGACACAGTCGACTGGTTGAAGTTCGGCATACTTTTACTTAAGAAACAGCTTTTAAAATTATTGGAAATGGTCTATGATAATTGCATTCGTTAAAACATTCATGAATACGAGTGGGGTCTCTCGCCTTCTTCCAACCCCAACATACAATTGTAAGATTAGAAGTATCTTTCATGGCCGCGCGTGTAAGATTATAAGAATTCTTATGGCCGAGAGTGTAAGATAGGTTCATCCAATCCCGACCGTGGGGTGTTTTGCGGACACGAGGTGTATCTAGTTTCCGCAGCACACCCTTTGCGAGGGTCGGGATGCACCTATCTTACACGAGCGGCTATGGTAGATGCTTTTTCTCCCACCTCAGATTAACAAAATAAAGTTGAAATGTTTGGCTCCATACAATGACTCTGAGCGTAGTAAAAATAAATGCGTATAGATATGTGCTAGTTCGTGGTTGTCTTCGATATGCGCGCAGTGATTCAGATTATGTCAATAGTCACATTGATTGTTTAAATAGTTCTGAGGAGAGTGCAGCATTATTTCTTGAATGGAGATTAATAACTTTTTTACAGTGTCATTTGAAGCGAGAAATAATTCATAAGAATTTTAAATATTGCCACAAGACAAGGTTTCCATGATGCTACAGACGACGGTCTTCAACAAGGGAGGTAGTTTTATGATGACAATAAAAAGGGAGTTCCATACGGGTATTTGTTTTATCTTTGCCCGTGGGCAAGCTAAGAATTTCCAGCATGTCCAAATTTTTGGATCTACTTATCCACTGTGTGGGAATGGACACCGGATATAGCTAAAAAAATGATCAATCGATAAGCGTTTTATTTTGACACATGGTCAGTTTTCTATCATTTTTTGTATTTTATGTTGATATATTAAACAAAATCGAAGAGTTTTGAATTACTTGATACTGTGCAATATACGACTATGATGGAAATCCTCTTTTGTATAATAGCCCATTTCACTCCGAAAGTTGCATGATCACTCACAAATGTTAATTTATGTGGTACGATTTCAAACATAAATCAACAAATTGAAAATAAGAATAAAAACTGAATCGAGCGATTTCATTGTAATTACATAATCTAGTAATGTGTAAAATATCAATATGATATATTTTGTTGTTACGGAGATATTCATACCTTTTGATGCCATGGCAGTGTACTGGGGATAGATGAAGCAAATAAATAACTGCATAGGGGATAGCTATTAAGTGGACTGAGGATAGTAATGATGTATTTAGAATAACGAGACTGCGATAATGATTACGGCTATTTATCTATACGCGAGCTCGAGGGAAATTGTTCGATGTTGTCCATATCGAGGGATGAGAGCAAAAACATGTTGTTGTTGTTTTTTGTATCTGTATGCACTTAAAACTGTTTCATTCATACATATTAGTTAACCATGATGTGTTTATCACAAGCATCAATATCTAAATATTTGAAATACGCCGGTAATCTGATTTATTGAGTAACACAACACATATGGCCGTATAATTTTTGAGGTGTTTGCATTTCATATATATAGTATTGCTTTGTAAATCAAGTAGGTACGTTTTTGCACACAGCAAGTACCAGTAGGGAATGAGATATTGTGATCAAATTTGGAACACGTAAAGCTTTTTTCTTAGCTTGGTTCGATTTTGGTATTACTTAGAACAGAATAATGGTCTCTGTTCGTTCACTTCAGTGAGAAAGAATGTATTGTGACCAACCCTGATGTTTACGCAGCGTGCATATACGTTCATTTAGGACAGCATGGATCAAACTCATTGTTTACTAAAGTTTGCTCAATAATTTCTTATCAAATTGTACTCTCACTTTTTGCAGATTATTTGAAAGTTCGAAATAGACATACATGTATACATGTATATTGTTTATTAACAGTGTCACTATCAATTTTTGTCCCATTTTATATGTTATCACCAGGACACAAATTTCTCAACTTTGAAACTATCCCCAGTACATAATACGGCTATCCCCAGTACAGTACTGTAAACATTTCTAAGGGCATATCTTTAACAGTTTAAAAGTTACATTGCCATATCTTACAATAAAAATAGTTGAGCTTATGCTAGTGAAACCCTTCGATTCAGATTTTTTATTTATTCGATATATTTCCTAAAATAACAATAACAATACTTGTCGAAATTCTGTAAGTTTTGAGGTGATCAGCTCAGATTTGAAAAAACATTTTACGAAGTCTGCTATTAATTCAAACACTTGCTTCATTTGTGGATACGGTAGATATGCGTTTACACAGCAAGATCTTACCTCTGGTTAAGAAAAACAACTGCATAATTGTCTGTTTACTTATCAGTTATTGAGCTATATCTGGTGTCCGTCCCACAAAGTGTTATTTGAGGTGGGAGAAATATGTATGTATGAAGTCAAACTGATATGTCACATTTGCGAGTTGTGACATATTCGCGCGAATTCTTCACACATATAGTTCATGTTATAGAATGAGATGATTTTTGTTTTCTCTGTATATATATGTTTACTTACGTCTCAGCCAGTTCAAAGTTTATACAATTTGCATGTACACAGCCATTCTATTTAAAAATTATAAGAGACGGACTTGCAACCAGTCTTGTATATAATTATAAAATCACATGTACATAATTAGTGCATGTCATTAGCAATAAAAATAATTTTTCATGAGCTTAAACTTAAAAGGCATTGACTAAGAGCAAAATGAAAGGCTAAAAGTTGTGTGTAACACTTACCTATTACTTTTTAGTATATAAAGCACTATTTCTACATTTAAGTATTTAAAAGCAGGTTTTGCAAGTAATCTTATTACACAGGGTTCTGGGTGAGCAAAAAGAAACTTAAATTGTCAATATCTGGCATATCATTAAAATTAGCAAATAGATTTTGAGCATGATCACATAATGGTTTTCGTATGCTATCATATACAGGACATTGGAGAATAACATGTAATTCTGATTCCACTGCATGTAAACAAAGTGGACAAATTATTTCAGGCTCTGGCAATTGCTCATATCTACTAGTTTCTACACGTAAAGGTGCAACTCCACATCTGAATTTGGCCGTTTCAGACCTATGTGAGATTGGTATTTAAAGAGAACAATATTTTTCAGCTCCATAATTTGTTTTAAAAAGCCTGTAAGATCTTAACTTATTCCGCCCTATCCCATTAATACTGTTTCCCCTATTTAAGTTACTTTTCCATTGATTTATATGAGCTTCAACCAGAGCTTTAGTAACATCTTCCTGCATATTTTTTACGATGGAAAGGCATGTGATTGCTGGTATACATATTCAAATTTAAACACAGTAGGTTGTTTTCTACATTATAGCACCAGTTTTTACCGTCTGGATTTTCTGTTAAAGTGCCCAGTTAAAAATGTCTTATTAATTCTATTTGGATTCAAAATCAAACACCTATACCAATGATTGCAAACAGATTTCCACTAGTCAACTATAACTGGTATCCAAGCAGTTTCACCATAAACAGCTGCATTTTGCGTGTATTTACCAGTGCCAAGGAAGAATCTCTTTGTTCTATTATGGATTGTGTTTACACAACTGTATGATTTGACACCCCAAACTGACTCTCCATAGGTAATGACAGGAACAACACAGGTATAATACAATTTCTTGTACACATTGAAATGTTATCCCCCAAAACGTTTATAGTTAGCAATGAGTAGTCCAAGTGCACGACTTGCACTTTGTGCTACCAGTTTTTCTGTTATATAATAATCTAAATGTTCAGTTAACATAAGTCCTAAATACATATATTGGCTTGTAACATTTAACGGAGAATTGCCACATACAAACTTAAAGCTGATGGATTTCTAAAATGCACAATATTACTTTTGCCAATATTAACAAACATTCTATTTGTAATACACCAATTGCACAATGAATTCAACAAATATAGTAAGTCTTCCTCATTTTCTGCTAGTAAAATTAAATCTTCTACATACAACAAACTTGAAACTTTTTTTCCCGCAATATCAACACCTTTATTGCAGCTCTTAATAAGCAAAGCTTAATCATTTACGTAGATATTAAATAATACAGTTGATGGAGAACATCCTTGTCGTACGCCAGAGTTAACAGTAAACCAGTCTGTTGCATAGCTATTAACCCGAACACATGAAAAAAAAATTGCGTCCAAAAATTTTACTGCAATTAACATTTTGGTAGACAAACCTATATATATTTTATAGCTTATTCCATAGGGCATTTCTTTTAAAGAGTCGAACGCCTTCTGAAAGTCTATGAAAGCACATAAAGTAGACAATTTACGTTTTTTACGGGTCTCAACTATGTTCGTCAGACTAGAAACATGGTCTATAGTACTTCGACCTTTTCTAAAACCATTTTGTTCTTCAACGATAATATTTGAACTATATCTGCCCATTTCACAATTATGTTGTTCAGAATGCTTGTATACAACTGATACATAGAACAAGCAAGAGTGATACCTGTATGTGACAGCGGCTGGCGTGGATCTTTATTCCCTGATATTGGAATTGGGTTAATTATATTTTTAGACCAAGCAGACGGAATTTTACCAGTTTGAAAACAGATGTTAAAGAGGCTATGCAACATCATAACTGCCGACTCATTTTTTTTAAAATCTCTACTGGGATAAGATCAACTCCAGTCGCTTTGCCTAACTTGGCTTTTTCAACTGCCTTAACAATTTCAAATATACTTATATTTTCATCAAATCCATTAAAAGAGATCCCTATGCCATAATTTATATTATCAGTATATATATCGCTGGAAATTGAACAATCAACATTTAGTAAATTGCAGAATTCATCTTTCCACTTAGACAGAACAGTTTATGCATCATAAGAGATTGTACCATCTTCTAATACGACTTGTACTGGTATTTGCTTTCTACGGTCATTTACAATGCCAAATTTACCTATTCTTTTCTGGAATGAATTATCATTTGCATCATATTCATTCACTAGATTTGTTTGAACCTCATACCAATACAGACGTTTACATCGTTGTACTGCTCTATCAAAATGCTTTCGCAAAAGTACATACAAATGCTTAAATTCTATTTTTGCTGCTCGACTTTTACACTTAATCCATCTTTTCTCAGCCTTATTTAAATGAAACCACATATTAATTTACTCACCACTCCACCAGGGCTTACTTTTAAACCTTTTATTACTAGAGCCACCATTCAAGACTTTGTAGGGAATTTTATCACACATATTTGATTTTACAATATCACACCATCCATCATATACAATATCAATATCCTTCTGCGTTCTAAAATTTTGTTCAATATTTTCATTTAACCTGTTAACTTGCTCTAATATTGCATGGTCAAGCATAAAGCCTTCTAGTATGGACTTCAGATCAAAATTTTTAACATCATGGGCATTATAATTTTAATCTATTCTATAATCGGTACAAGCATGTACATTTTACATTTAGGTTCCACAAAACAATAGAATGATCAGGTATGTTTTAGGCTATACAAGTACTTACATTTAATGAAGATAGTAGATATGACACATTTACAATGCTAAAATTTTAAAAACAATTTAAACTATCATGACTCACTAAACAGAAGTTAAAGACTGAACAACCTTTGACAATGTAATCATTGCTAACAAAATTTGTACCATTTAACATACAGAAATTACTATCAATCAAAACCTGTATAAAGTGATCCTCATAGGAGTTACACCAACAATAAAATTATCAGAATCACCACATCTACTATTAAAATCTCCACATATCATAATAATTTCTAAATTTTGATGCTCATAGATTCCTTGCAATAAAGTATCAAAGAAAATGTGTGCATCTGAACTTCGTGTTGAATTTTCAGGTGGAAGGTAACACACACAAGGACATAAAACAACATTATTCGATTTATGCATCATTTTTAGCCAGAACATTCCTTTAATGGTGTTATCCAAAACTGAAATATCAAACTCATTAAACAGATTATTTTTAATCAGGGACCTACACCTCCAGACCCGTGCCAGGCATTTGTTTTGTGTATAAATTGGCGATTTTGTCCAAACCAAGGTTAGTTAAAAAAAGTATTTTATCAAAGTTTAACAAATGAGTTTCAGCAACACCTATTACATCCAATTTGAAATGTTGAATACAATTATTTCTTAAAGAAAAATCAACAGAATCTGTATCTTTGCTCCACCCACGGACATTCCAGAAACCCGCTGTTATCTATTGTCTGTTATTTTTATTCCAGTTCTGGCTCCATTGCCCCTGGTGACCTGTAAAAGAAGATTGTTTGTCATTTGCCCTATAACTTGGGCCACTATCGTATCCACGGCTTCCATTATTATTTCCCACCCTATGTCTTCCCTGAAATCCACCTTGTTCCCCAGAAAAAAAACCACGATGACTGTTGAGGTTATCATGCACAGTGGAGTTGGCATCCCGGCGCAAACCTCTGCCCTGCCCCGCCTGACTATACCCGTGCTGGTGCCTATGTTGCCTTTCCTCCACTATGCGGCTTCCGTGAAGTTTTAGGTCATAACCCTGGTCCCGAAGGCATTTTACCAGTGATCTTAGGTTATTATTTTGAGTTCTTTCTTTGGTTGGGATGTCTCTATCGATATAAACTCTATTGTATTGCTGAGACCTATCTTTTTTGTTTCAAAACTGCTGCTTGCTCTGTACTCGACTGAAATGTTGCTATAACTATTCCTGACGTAGAAGCACTTTCATTGTCTTTACGTACTGAGTTTACAAGTTTTGTTGATAAACGTAGGCCATCTTTCAATAGGTTGTTCATGTAGTATTTTGGTTTTCTCCAGCATGATATTGTAGCCCACGGATAACGGATAACAACACCCGGGACTTACTCACCTGAGAAATTCTCACAAACTTCAGTAACTTTATATTCTAGCATTTTTATATCAGCACTAATTTCGCATTTTAAAGACTGCATTTTATTGTCTAAATCTTTCCTAACTTAAGTGATTTCAGAATTCACTCTCTTGTCCAACATGTTGGAAATTTTGCGCAAAATTTTCATCTCAAGTGTATTTTCAAGTTGATATATTCTATTATTTAAGCTGTCACTGAGACTAGCAACATTTTCACTGAGTTTCATTATCAAACAAGATAAATTAATGATCTCAGAGTTTTGCTCACGTGATTTCCTTTCTGGGGTTTTACCATACGGAAGCCTTCTCACAGAATTGGAAGATAAATCATTATCCTCGGTGCTTGACTCATCCGACAAAAGTTTACTTATCTAATGGCTAACCAAACGCGTATCGCTACGATGTCTCTTTCGCGTGTTAAGAGGGGTGGTAGAGACTGCAGATACACTACCCGCACTCATAACGGAATCAACGTATGCTTGAGCATCAGAAAGATCCTTTATGCTACCTTCAGCCATCTTCTTAGCAGTCCCAGACTCTCTGGATAGGGTCGCGAAAATATATAACGTCGAATGTTTATCCGGTGCACACTCAATTTGCACCCTGAGAAAATAGTCCGCTTACCGATATATTGCTAAAAATTCCCCAAAACCGCTTCAATGTCAATTATATCCCGCACAAGCCTTGAAATAGGTTTTTCGCTGATAATCAGCATCAATCTCGTGCAGAAATAGGCCTTCAAACTACCCTTCAAAAATTCAACTCGTGGTCGGAAGCCCGCGTCCTCGCTTATGTATATAGTATTCCCTTTCATACCATTCTTTATAATTCATTTATTTTATTATTGCATTTTATTTCTAGTTCCAGATGATGAAATTTTCGATATTTTGTTGTTGTTGTTTTCTTTTAAGAATTTTTTTTAAGAATTTTTACTGATTCATCCATGAGTCTTTTAATCCCGCTTGCTTTATATCAATGCTGCAGGACGTGTCCTTCATTTGGAAGGTTTTGCCCACCGTTTTCACTGGCGTTTTCAATTATTGCTCTCGTTTGATTTTAACAAATATATCATCCCATTTGCTCTAGTGTTTTTGCTCATGTAGAGGTACATTTAAAGCGGCTTCTATCACTGAATTTTATTTTATTTTAAACTTCCAACTAGAAGCACCACTATTTTAGAGTTGTGACGTTTAAGTCCGACGTCAACCCGAACTCGTTCGTTGAATGTATTAACTTCTTGTATGACACTTTATTTTCTTTGTTGAAGAATGTAGCATCGTCTGCACATGTAGATTGTTTTATTTAAGTGCTTTGCGTCTTTTTTTTTAATCATTAACATGTTATTGTTCGGATAGAATTTTTGTAGTATTGGTTAGTATTGTTTGGTTTGATTTAAATTTTGTTATCGTGTTTTGTTTATAGCGACGTTTGTTAAGAATTTCATTTTGTTCTTCAACCTTTACTTTTGACCGCAGTACCATTCCTTTATATTTTATGTTTTTATAATATCTTGTTCCTTATTTTAGCCAAGTTATTTCTTCATCGACACTGTCATTGTTATTTGAGCGTGCGTTTTTTAAAGTCTTTTGTTTAAGATTTTTTTATTAGTTCTTTTGTTATATTTTTTTTTGTATGTTTTAAGTTAATGGTTATTTTTTCTTATGTATTCTTTGATAAAGTTCTTAAGAGCATTGGACTTATAGTTACTGCTAATTTCTAAGAATCTTTCAATTTACAGTCTCCCTTATTGCAGTTTTTATTTGAGTTTGGTATTCCTTGTCATGTATGATTTAATTGTTTATTTCAAAGTAACTTGGTTATCTTTTCGCTCACGTGTGTTTAGAGTAACTACTACAATTGAATGGTCTGTTTTAATGCCTGGCTTAATGCATTATTTATTAAGACATTGTATTGCGTATATATTCGAAGATAAGAAAATAGTCTAATCGATACTTAATATGTGGAATGTGTTGGCAATATATGTGAGGTGTGAGTATTAGCCAGGTTTATTGGCGCAAGTCCGGATTATTTTCACGCCAAATATCGATCAAATTACAATTTGAAATCATTTTCTTTAATATTGATTGACACTTTTCATATGTATTTGTCCTACCATTTTTCTTGTCGATAGAAAGATTAAACACAACGTTGAAATCATCGCTTTTTATTATATTTAGTTCATTATTGTTAGATACAAAATGTTCAAGTTGATCGAATAAATATGTCTTATCATCAGTTGCTCCATATACCTTTACTATGGTTGTAACTTTGGTGTTAACTTTTATATCCAGAGTGATTAATCGCCCAGCTATTTATTCATCAAAATTTAAGCATTCGATATTTGATAACTTATTGACAAGGAGAGAGACGCCTTCTTTATTCGATTTAAGTCCGCTAAAGAATGAACTACATTCGCGATTGACTTGTTGATGCATCTGAGTTAGTTTCTTCTAATAAAATAAAGTCATACGATTTACCCTCAATATACTTAAATACTTGTAAACGTTTTGGCATACGGATTAGATTTACAGTATATACTTATTTATATGGATAGTCTTATAAAGCTTGATGAGTAGAATATGCTGCAATTTTTGATACCCGTTTTGATGCCCGTTTCAAATGGTAGAATCAGAAAAGAAATATGTAGCTTATGATTTGTGCCGTTTTGAATATTTTTCACTGAAGCTATCAATGCGATTGTATATATTAACTTCTATAAACTACACTACTAATATACAATTGTACAGATTTATAATTGCAAAGGTTTCAAATTATTTGAAAGACTGACGCATGACAATTATACGTTAGATACGTGTTAAACTTCAAAAACTAAAATATCATGCTCATGATCAATATTGAATAAATGGGTGTATTTTATTTTATAAGTGTCAATCTCTAGCACAAATTATAAACTACATATATAATCAAATAAAATATCAATACAATAAGCAACTCAAACACTTAAATAGCTACTTTATCTCAAGTTAATAACATCATGCCATAACGTCTTTCATAAACGTGAGCGCAATCAACTTATCAAGCAACGTTGAATACCTTGAAAAACACATTTACAGTGTGTGTATACCACGTGATAAATTACGCCATATATGCTACGTCGGAAGGCAAAATTTCGCTGAAAATAAAGACTTAAATCAAAGATAACTTTTCTATTAATACACCATTTTAAATGAAACAAATGGGAGTCTATGCCACTTAAAGAGTCCCTCCTTCGTATTATTACCGAAATTTGATAAGGTCATTAGTTTCATCAAACACTTCGACAAACCTGTTTCCAAAATAATGTTTTGACAGTGCTCCGCCAGACGGCCGTATTGTGAAAAGATTTGTCGAAGTGTTTTAAGAAACTAAACTCTCGATCAAACTCTGGTTGTTACAAACTCGCATTCATATTCAATCCATCTGTAAGTATTTCCACATGCTTAAACCTTATTGAATATATATCACCTGTTGGACTTGGCAATATAATTTAGCGGCCTAGCGGCCTAGCGGCCTAGCGGCGTGAAGTTAGCGGCCTAGTGGCGTGAAGTTAGCGGCCTAGCGGCCTAGCGGCCTAGCGGCCTAAAATGGTTTCCTATTTCAAAGCATGTATACATGCATTTTCTTCTAAAACAATGACATATTAACTGTTTGAATGCACAAATTAACACTTTGAAGCTATTAGCGATAATCAACATATTTAATTTGTGCATAAAACAGTAAATATATCATTGTTTAAGAAGAACAGGCATGTATACATGCTTTGAAATAGGATACCATTTTAGGCCGCTAGGCCGCTAGGCCGCTAGGCCGCCAGGCCGCTAACTTCACGCCGCTAGGCCGCTAGGCCGCTGAAGTGCTCGATCAACTTTTTTGAGAAAAAAATAAAAAAAAACGCTTTAGAGTGATAATTTGTGCATTAAACAGTAAATATATCATTGTTTTAGAAGATCAGGCATGTTTAATGCTTTGAAATAGCTGACTGCTTAATCGACGCTCTTAAAAAAAGACTGTTGATAATCGCTAATAGCTTCAAAGTGTTAATTTGTGCATAAAAACAGTTAATACGTCATTGTTTTAGAAGAAAATGCATGTATACATGCTTTGAAATAGGATACCATTTTAGGCCGCTAGGCCGCTAGGCCGCTAGGCCGCCAGGCCGCTAACTTCACGCCGCTAGGCCGCTAGGCCGCTGAAGTGCTCGATCGACTTTTTTGAAAAAAAGTTGAAAAAGGCTTCAGAGTGATAATTTGTGCATATAAACAGTAAATATATCATCGATTAAGAAGATCAGGCATGTTTAATGCTTTGAAATAGCTGACTGCTTAATCGACTTTTTTGAAAAAAATATGTTGATTATCGCTAATAGCTTCAAAGTGTTAATTTGTGCATTCAAACAGTTAATATGCCATTGTTTTAGAAGAAAATGCATGTATACATGCTTTGAAATAGGAAACCATTTTAGGCCGCTAGGCCGTCAGGCCGCTAACTTCACGCCGCTCGGCCGCTAGGCCGCTGAAGTGCTCGATCGACTTTTTTTGGGGGAAAAATGAAAAACGCTTCAGAGTGATAATTTGTGCATAAAAACAGTAAATACATCATTGTTTAAGAAGAAAGGCATGCTAAATGCTTTGAAATAGCTGACTGCTTTATCGACGCTCTTAAAAGTAGACTGTTGATAATCGCTAATAGCTTCAAAGTGTTAATTTGTGCAAAAAAACAATTAATATGTCATTGTTTTAGAAGAAAATGCATGTATACATGCTTTGAAATAGGATACCATTTTAGGCCGCTAGGCTGCTAGGCCGCTAACTTCACGCCGCTAGGCCGCTAGGCCGCTGAAGTTCTCGATCGACTTTTTTGAAAAAAAGTTGAAAAACGCTTCAGAGTGATAATTTGTGCATAAAACAGTGAATTTAAAATTGTTTTAGAATAAAAGGTAAAGAAAAATATTCTGAATAGATAACAATTTAAGGCCGCTATGTAACTATATGAATAAAAAACCTTGATTTATCATTGTTTAAAAAAACGCATTAAAAATTGCTTGGAAATAGAAAATATAATTAGGCCGCCAGGCCGCTAGGCCGCTAGGCCGCCAACTTCACGCCGCTAGGCCGCCATGCCGCTAACTTCACGCCGCTAGGCCGCTAACTTCACGCCGCTAGGCCGCTAGGCCGCTAGGCCGCTAACTTCACGTACATATCCATATTATTGTTTCGAATGCATGATTTGTATGTATTGAAATGCTTAAATCATGGGTCATATTGACCTATTTTTGAACAGATAATGCGTATGATTACGTTTCTGAATAAAACTTCTTCTTTGAATTATAAGTTCCCTTCTTAAATGCAGGTTACCTGGCATATTGTAAAGGAATGATACGTAAATAACTTGTACAAAACAACAAAACGTTTTTGTACGAGGGAATTAAAGTTTTTCAGTTATAACCCCCATTAATTTTAAAGGTTTAAAAACATTAATCTTTGATAATCCAACTGTAATCAGCAATGATGTTGTTTAATAAACCAACCTACTATATAGATAATGTTATTGAATCGGGTTTAGCAGTTTGAGGTACGGGGTAAGAAAGGAACCATTAGGTCTTAATTAATATTGACAATACTGAACAAACGATCGCAATTTAATAATGTAATAAAAGCATCCAACAATGTTCGTTACCGTCATTTTCTTTATATCACTGTTAATTTTGCTTTTAACAACATTGGCATTCTTGAGGTTGGACATATCACGTGGTTTGTGACATCAAATTTGGTTATAACGTGAAGCAAAAGACCGCTCGATTCGGAAAGGATCATCGCTGTAAGTTTGCTGTTTTCATGTCACTTTTTATTGATACACGACGAATGTGAACTAGTTTGCACTTCAAACTTACAGACGTCGCACAAACTCCTTTTTGTAAAAGAAAGCTTTTGAAGAACATGCAACGTGTTTTGGAATCATAAGCTATTATCGATAAATCCTCAACTTACAAGAACGATTGGAGCGCTTAGCTTCTCTTACTCTAAGTTCAACCATAACCATACGTTTTTGCTATATAAAACAACAGAGCAAATAACTTGTCAAAATTTTATTTTGTTTTATTTACATTTAAAGTTTGGATTTAATGGCGAGGCTCCATGTTATTTACACAAGCACGAATTCACAAGCATGAACAGCGAACGAAGCAATCTGGTCACCTGTCAACTTGGCGTATTACTGGCGACCGCCCCAAAGGGCAAAGCAGCAGTTTTGAATAGCCCCCACTGGGCTTTACGAGTTTGATTATGAAATAAACTTAAGTATTTGAACGTGAATTCCGTCAAGGTGTACTATGGCCGGAACTCACAAATTAGCATTTTAATTTTAACTATACTGTCTGTATTTATATAATTCCAATAGCTTAATAAATATCATAATTTAAGTGCTGCCGAACGCCAATGTGAGATTCTAGGTACTAGAAGCGAACTCGCCAAAATATAAGCATAAAGAAATAACACGCATCACAACCCGAAACAGAACTGGGTTTATTATCTTATAAAACAATTCATACTTTAAGGAAATTTTGCCTCGGCAGCAAAAAAGCAACAAGAAAAGGAGCCTCGCATTACTCAGCAGCAAACTTGAATGAACGGTAAAGCATACCGTAAACGTGTATTAGCGTATCATAAAGCGTCGCTGGACAAAACTGATGATATTTATTTCAATGATTTACCAAACTGCACACGCAGGACTTAAAGTCGCGAATCAAAAGCGCATTGCCCTGCTCGTTCAAGTGGACACCGTCGGACTTCAATTGTTCAGGCGTTATACTATGAGAAATGAAGGAACCCCCAATACCTAATATGTTTTTTTTACAAAGCCATTTAATCGGCGCCTTACATTTCCCATTGCACGCTTATTACTCGAATAGCGCCATGTTGTTCGAGGCGTTATCTGCGATACTGCGAGAGTGGTTGATGGGAATAAATCTTTAAGCGCTCTTATTACTTTAGCAAAAATTGCCATTAACACTTTAGTAGGATATTGGCCAATGTCATTTCCCCCAATGTGAATAATCATGACATGAGGTAGTCCATCTTCATTAATATGTTTCAAAAACGTGACTTTCCTTACAAGCGCTTTAAGGCTTAGACCTCCATAGCTCTGCCACCAAAAGGCACTATTGGGAATTCCCAGGTTCGCGTCGTGCGATCGGGCGTAGCAAAAGGCATGCCTAATAATTGAAGAACCGACGACCCACACGCGCGTCGTTCTATCTAAATAAGCAAAAAAAATAATATGTAATATGATGTGATGAACCAAACCTAAAGTAAATTTGGAACCAAATGTATAGTTTCATGCCGAACGTAACGTTTGTAGGCGTCTGACGTCCACCTACCGGCCTCTTTTATCTGTTCCGTGGTGCAACCCACCATAGCGGCGGTTGTGGCTGCCCCAATGCGAAATGAATGCGTGTTGTACTTTGCAAATTCGAGGTTCATAACAGATAAACATTTTTTTAATACAGAAGAAAACTGTGTGCGTGTAAGAGGAGTACCATCCATATGACACAGCAACGGACCGTTAATCTTTGGCCTGCGTGCCAGAAAAATATTTAAACTGTGTACAGGGAAAACACTTTTACCGGTTTTATTGATCTGAATAATATAACCCTTTGACTCTTTATCCGTCTTTGAATTGCGAAGTGTAAGCAATAAATTGCCGTCGCTCGTATATCTTACATCACTAAATGCTAACGTGTGATTTACAACAGACTGTCGTGTTACGGCTAATTCTCCTACGCGGAAGAACCCAAAGAAAGCCAAAGTGTATGCCGCTGTAAATAGGGCACTTTCGTACATATTTATACACATGGATGGGAGTGTTTCAACAATAAGGCATAATAATTGTGCCGTTATTGGAAGTCGCGTTGTATGTGCGCGTGTATTCCTTCCCATGCCTGTTATAATTTTAGTGATTATATAATTTTCGGTGGTATCCGCGAACCCAAAAAGCTTGCATTGGGCACCGATAGCACATTTATAGAGGCGAGCTGTATTGGCGGTTAAGCCATCAAGTGACAAAGATGAGAAAAACAATACCAAATTGTCAACGGATGGAGGCCACAAATTTGGCAATTGATACGTAAGCCTAAAATTAGAGAACCGGTTTAAACCGACTTGATACGTCTGTAATGTATTCCCGGACATAGAACAGCCAATTAGTCGTCGAGCCTCATTTCGTAAATCATGCTCTGAAAAAGTGGTGGAATTGGTGCCCTTTCTGCCAAGTCGGGTACCAGCTGGCGAAGGCGCGCCCACTGCTTTCGTGAAATAGAATCAGCGATATTATTAAGTTTTGTTCGAATATGGACAGCCTTAAACAAAATATTATGGCGCATGCATCTTAACACAAAATGTCTGAGAATGTGCATAACGCGTTTGGATTTCGCAGACTGTTTATTGATTATGGCAACTAAAGCCTCGTTATCGATTCGTAAAATTATCTTTTTATTTTTTAGTTCGGGACCCCGAAGGTACAAGCTAAGCAGCACAGGGACCATTTCTAAAAACGTTATGTCTTTCATGACTTCATGTTTGCTCCAGTCAAGAGGCCATGGAAAAAATGCCCAATTGCCGTTTAAGTAACAGCCGCCGCCAAGGTCAGCTCTACCCGCGCTGTCGGTAAAAAGTTGTAAATGTTCGTTTTCCAACCAAGCATTTTCTGGAAATGTAACATACCCCATTGAAACTTGTTAAGAAAAACAGCCACATGCGGAAGTCCTCGCGCATTCCTTCTGTTATCCTTATTTTATGAAATTCATGTTTTATACCGGACATTGCATCATAAAATCGCCGCAAAAAAGCTCTGCTTGAACGAATTGCCTGCCCGAAAAAGCAAAATTTACCAGCGAGTGACTGAAGGTCTCGCAACGTTATTTTCTTCCTAGTTATATAGAGCAAAATTAGGGACTTCAACTCTGCGATTTTGTGACGGGGTATTCTAATAAGCATTTGTGAAGAATCAATTTCCAAACCCAGAAAAACTATTACAGTGGAAGGGTCCGTGCTTTTTCCATCGTTAATTGGTACACCCAACTGTACACATACTTGATGGAAAGTGGAAAGTAAATGTTGGCAGTTGCCAGTTCCATGTGCCCCGCAAAATATGAAATCGTCCAGATAATGATCAAGTGATGGAATTTTTGAAATGTCTTTTACCAGCCAATGGATAAAGGTCGAAAATGCCTCGAAATAATATGGTGCACAACTGGCACCAAAAGGTAAATTTAAGTTTACATAAATTTTGCCATCAGATTTAATGCCTAATAATTCGAAGTCTTTAGGTGATATTGGAAGTAGCCGGAATGCAGATTTTATATCACGCTTTGCCATTAACGTTGATCTTCCCAATTTAAATATCATGTCTGCCACTGTGTCAAATTTTGTGTACGATACTGATTTTAATTGACTAACTATGCCGTCATTAACACTACCGCCAGCCCGTGGATAGCTTAAATGAGTGATAAGGCGCCAACCGCCATCAGACTTCGGTACCAAGCCTATGGGAGAAATTCGAAGATTTTTAAACGGTGGACTAAAGAACGGCCCTGCCATTCGGCCCTCCAATATTTCTTTTTCCAATTTATCGAAAACTACGCTTGGTCGGAGTTTAGCCGTCGCAAATTTTTTGCATCGATGGGTTCGCGCGACCCTTCAAATCCTAAACTAAAACCAAATCGGAAACCATTCTTTAACAATGTTGCATGGACCTTATCGGGATATCGCTTTAAAAATGCGTCTAAATTTGATGTGTTTATGGGGCTGTAGCCGGGGTACTTAAGACGACGGACGGGGCACGAATCGTTGTTAGTAACGGGGGGAGAACTTGGACCCGAGGTAAGGGCGAGTAAAGGAACGACCCCGGACGAGTGGAAACCTTCTCCGCGCGAGGTGAGCTGCGTCACGGACAGGTCGGGGCCCGGGGTATGGGACAGAACTTCTTTGGCTAACGCAAGACCTACAAGGATGATCAAGATTGCAGAACATACAACTATGTCGGTAAGCACAAACTATTCGATGGCATTGTCTATAATTGAAATCGAAGCATTTCTTTTCGGCGAGTTTGCCAATATTGCTTACCACTGCCAAGGACGGACCCATGCAAGGCGCCACAATTCGTAATCTATTTTTGCGAAGGACAGGCCAGTTGGGTCGGCGGCTAATCTGCTGGTCATAATCACGCCAGCCTAGGCCGGCGTGCTTTTTGGCAGCTAGCCGGATGTCACGGCCATATTTTAACAATTCCTGAGTCCTGCCCGGATGAGCAGCCAAAAATGGACATGTAGACTAAGAAAGCATCTGTCCACGAACTGATGTCGTTAACTTTTTGTTGTGCGGACTTGTTGTCAATAATTAGCCGACCGTCCTGGCCTATCATTAACGATTTATTTGACTCCTCGACACCTGATTTAGAATCAATCAAAGAAGAGAATTCTACAAATGCACCAGACACAATTTTATTCTTAATCTGATGCGAGATGTTGCACCCAACACTTGAAAAGACACTTGGCATCTGATTCACTGTGTTATCAATAACCGTTAAAGGCAACGGATCAGAAAGGAAATGTTCCGTACCTGCACCTTGTTCACCGTTCGCGACCGATACCTGCGGAATGCTGATGGGCCCATTCAATGGCTGGAGGCCTTCCAGGGCGGCGGTTTGTAAACCGTTGCCAGCGAGGAATGATGACGCGACCTGAGGTGTGGGTACCCTCCCCGTGTTAGCCAAGTCTATGGGCGCTATAGGACCATCATCTGCAAGAGCCACAGTACCGGTAGTCAGCGCCACAGATGCATCAGCTGTAGCCGCGGCTAGACCGGAATTCACCGTCGAGGCTGATGCGGGGATTGCTGCGATTGTGTTTGATTTGGGCGTCTGGCCTGTCTGTACTGGAGGGGTCCTCCTTGCCCGCTTAGCGGCCCGAAACTCTTCCACAATATCTCGAAGCGGGAAACTATCCGGAAAAAGAAAGCAAAATCAATAACCGTCGTCTGACGTATAAATATTTACAATTTATATATAAATATGTATGTGCGTGTTTTAAAACCTCATTCCTCGACAAATTGATCGAGTTCTTGATAAAGTAGACAAAACAAAGTAAAATAGAAACATTTATTTAATGATTTGAATGTATATGTAATGTTCTGTACTATAATTCATCAACTAACTAAGCAAAACTATTTTAATTCGAACAACTATTTTTTTCTTAAATAGCAATCCTAGCTCTTAAAAAACTGACCTTTCGGTTCGACTGCCTGAACGAAAGTGAATCGGTGGGGTTGCGCGCTCGATTTAGCGCATGCGCTGAATCTCTTTTTAAGTTTTAACCAATGAAATGCTTTAACGAAATGGCGGGCGCGGGAATCTTTTGATTACGTAATACTGTAAGGCGCCCTCAAGCGGATCTGTTGAATGATTAGATGTGTATTGCTAACGTAAACATAAAGGTGATGAAACGGGTTGATTATTCTCGATAACAACAGCTATTTTATAGTTAATAGCTGGTAATACTAAGCAGTATGATGGTGACATTTAGCTGTCAAGTGTTCCTCCAAAAACTGCTTTTCGTTATAACCAAATAGGTTTTACTTTTCGTCATAACAAACTACAATGTACAAACATTTAATATTTCTATATAGTGTAATATTATGCCTTATTTGTAGGTCTGAATATATCCTGTGGATAGAATATGCCTTCCGAGACTTCCTTTTTATGGCAAACATGGTGAATATATATATATAAACAAGTTTTTGGACCAGAAACGTATTGAGCTCTTCGTTTTAAAAAACAATATTTTGTACATTCTCAGCATTTGCTCACGATTTTTGAAAAATCTATAAATTACTCAACATATCGCTCATACCGAGTATAGTGTACATTTTTCCGCTTAGCCTCCGCTATAATTTATAAAAATTGATATGAAAACAGCAATAATCCTTTCCGAATCGAATTAATAACCAAACGTGACATCACAAATCACATGGTACATGTATGTCCACACTGATTCTTGCATTATCGAAAGGTCTACAATATACCAACACGTAAGTCTCTAACTCGACACTATCACAAAAAGGGGCCAGGTCGATCATCCAATACAAAACAGCATTTCGTCCCATTTAAAATCGAATTGGAGCTACTGTACATCTATTTTTGTCAATTCTAAACGTATTTTAGAAAATCTTTATAGTTGACCTCCATTTGTTGATTTGGGAAACCTTTTTTGATATTCCTTTTGTTTAATGTTTTCTTAAATGAAACTGTTGCTATTTCAATTAATATTTAGGAAATTCACTTGATAGTTTACTACGGCACAAAGTGCAATATACTTAATGAATTATTATCTGTAACAACGAACAGTTAAGCATTCTGACCTATGGCTAATGGCCAACAACAGTATTGAATTAATCAATTCGCGGTTTGGAATTTTGACCTTTTGCCCTTCCATAATAAACCACCCCCATTAATATTCATAATGCCGCGGTTAGGTACGCCTTGCCCTTCCATAATAAACCACCCCCATTAATATTCCTAATGCCGCGGTTAGGTACGCCTTGCCCTTCCATAATAAACCACCCCCATTAATATTCCTAATGCCGCGGTTAGGTACGCCTTGCCCTTCCATAATACACCACCCCCATTTATATATTCCTAATGCCGCGGTTAGGTACGCCTTGCCCTTCCATAATAAACCACCCCCATTTATATTCCTAATGCCGCGGTTAGGTACGCCTTGCCCTTCCATAATAAACCACCCCCATTAATATTCCTAATGCCGCGGTTAGGTACGCCTTGCCCTTCCATAATAAACCACCCCCATTAATATATTCCTAATGCCGCGGTTAGGTACGCCTTGCCCTTCCATAATAAACCACCCCCATTAATATATTCCTAATGCCGCGGTTAGGTACGCCTTGCCCTTCCATAATAAACCACACCCATTTATATATTCCTAATGCCGCGGTTAGGTACGCCTTGCCCTTCCATAATAAACCACCCCCATTAATATATTCCTAATGCCGCGGTTAGGTACGCCTTGCCCTTCCATAATAAACCACCCCCATTTATATTCCTAATGCCGCGGTTAGGTACGCCTTGCCCTTCCATAATAAACCACCCCCATTAATATATTCCTAATGCCGCGGTTAGGTACGCCTTGCCCTTCCATAATAAACCACCCCCATTTATATTCCTAATGCCACGGTTAGGTACGCCTTGCCCTTCCATAATAAACCACGCCCATTAATATATTCCTAATGCCGCGGTTAGGTACGCCTTGCCCTTCCATAATAAACCACCCCCATTAATATTCCTAATGCCGCGGTTAGGTACGCCTTGCCCTTCCATAATAAACCACCCCCCATTAATATTCCTAATGCCGCGGTTAGGTACGCCTTGCCCTTCCATAATAAACCACCCCCATTAATATTCCTAATGCCGCGGTTAGGTACGCCTTGCCCTTCCATAATAACCCCCCCCCCCATTAATATTCCTAATGCCGCGGTTAGGTACGCCTTGCCCTTCCATAATAAACCACCCCCATTAATATATTCCTAATGCCGCGGTTAGGTACGCCTTGCCCTTCCATAATAAACCACCCCCATTAATATTCCTAATGCCGCGGTTAGGTACGCCTTGCCCTTCCATAATAAACCACCCCCCATTAATATTCCTAATGCCGCGGTTAGGTACGCCTTGCCCTTCCATAATACCCCCCCCCCCCCATTAATATTCCTAATGCCGCGGTTAGGTATGCCTTGCCCTTCCATAATAACCCCCCCCCATTAATATTCCTAATGCCGCGGTTAGGTACGCCTTGCCCTTCCATAATAAACCACCCCCATTAATATTCCTAATGCCGCGGTTAGGTACGCCTTGCCCTTCTATAATAAACCACCCCCCATTAATATTCCTAATGCCGCGGTTAGGTACGCCTTGCCCTTCCATAATAAACCACCCCCATTAATATATTCCTAATGCCGCGGTTAGGTACGCCTTGACCTTCCATAATAAACCACCCCCATTAATATTCCTAATGCCGCGGTTAGGTACGCCTTGCACTTCCATAATAAACCACCCCCATTAATATATTCCTAATGCCGCGGTTAGGTACGCCTTGCCCTTCCATAATACCCCCCCCCCCCATTAATATTCCTAATGCCGCGGTTAGGTACGCCTTGCCCTTCCATAATAAACCACCCCCCATTAATATTCCTAATGCCGCGGTTAGGTACGCCTTGCCCTTCCATAATAACCCCCCCCCCATTAATATTCCTAATGCCGCGGTTAGGTACGCCTTGCCCTTCCATAATAAACCACCCCCCATTAATATTCCTAATGCCGCGGTTAGGTACGCCTTGCCCTTCCATAATAAACCACCCCCATTAATATTCCTAATGCCGCGGTTAGGTACGCCTTGCCCTTCCATAATAAACCACCCCCATTAATATATTCCTAATGCCGCGGTTAGGTACGCCTTGCCCTTCCATAATAAACCACCCCCATTAATATTCCTAATGCCGCGGTTAGGTACGCCTTGCCCTTCCATAATAAACCCCCCCCCCCCCCATTAATATATTCCTAATGCCGCGGTTAGGTACGCCTTGCCCTTCCATAATAACCCCCCCCCCCCCCCATTAAAATTCCTAATGCCGCGGTTAGGTACGCCTTGCCCTTCCATAATAACCCCCCCCCCATTAATATTCCTAATGCCGCGGTTAGGTACGCCGGATTTCACTGATTCAGATCTATTAGAATAATATTTCGTCTGCATGGCAGGATTGGTAAATGGGCCGAAGTTTAAGTAGTTTAAAAAGTTTCAATTATATCATTTTTATGGATACTGTCGTTTGAATGCCTCAGTATGCATCAATTCTTTTATGACCATTTTCTATCGAAAGTTTGCTTATCCCCTGAAATAAATGACTCGAAAAATTATGAAAACGACCTTGTGTACTTCTATAAAAGACCATTTTGTAAAGTGCACATTTGTATTTGCACTTTAATAAGTGACCTATAATAGTAGTTATAAAGTATGTCTTTATGCATGAACAAATATGTAAAATATTCAAAATATATTGGGGGGTTTTCAAATGCTGAATCACAACGATCAGACGAAAGTATTTTGTTTAAATGCATAGTGATGATTACAGCTTGTTTATATGTACTTACAATAATAAGTGGTTTAATGCGACGTAGTCGCATGACCATCTATCATTTATACTAATAGTCTTTAATTGTATTGGTCTACATTATATTGTGAAAACTACATACTCATTGTACCCGCCACAGTTTATATCTACCGTTTCACCTGAATAAAATCAATTACGGCTGACTGCTGAAATATTGATATATCTTTGTACTGCATAGATCCTTTTGACGGACTCGATTGGACGATCTCGAAATAAAATAGAGGGGGTTTACACCCCAACTTTATCATTTGCTTGTAACATACATCACCGACTCAAGGATTTTTTTATAAATCGTCATGTTCCATCGGTTGATTTTAAGACAATATAATGCACATATAAAGCCCCAAACGATAACGGTATTCCAAATATCAAAAATTTGTAGATTTCAGTGTAAGATCGTATCTTATTTCATTATGGGTTTTCTATGATCACGAGTGAAATTAAATACGATCTAACACTGAAGTCCACGATTTTTCTGTTTCGTTTATGCTTGTGTTCTGAGTTTTACATGTATTTGTATTTTTTTTTATTTTTTTTTTATAAATACCCCTTGTTTGAAAGGAACGTTTTCTACGCCGCTTACCCATGGGACGCCCCTCAAGCAAAATTATAGATGATGACATAGATTTCAACTTTCTATTTCCGGTTCATGGAGTAGAAGTTCTCCGATATTTGTTATGGTTTATTATTCACTATTTTAGTGCAAACATTTTACATCAATCAATGAACTTTTATTGATGCATCTAAATTCCAAAAACATAACTAAAACACTTTTAAATTAAACAAGGCATTACTAAACGACCCAATACTACGCCGCGATTTATTGAATAAAGAATGTTACGGTAGAACGTGTCAACAAAACAATTGCGGATAATCATTGGATAAAAACATTTTTTAAGTTAAAGAGTTTGTTGCATACCTCACTGTCATAGACCAGACTGATTCGATTGAAGACAGGTCGTTTTCCAGGTAAAGAGTGAAGACCACGCTAGGTTGTTAACAAATGTGGAGACAAATTGCTTGTAAAATCCCCGCCAATTGCCACGCACCTCGGGGACATTCTTAGTAAGGTCCATTTCCCGCTATTTCCGGCGCGAAAACAAAACCACCGCATTCACTCGGCACTGCGTGGCCACCTGGAAGGTACATTTGGAACACCTCGGATGTATGCCGGTACATCAGTTGAAGTAGTTCGTAAATTTGTGAATTATATCATTATTTAAATGTAATGTTTTAGCTTGTATTTATTGATCTAAGTTTTAATTGATTGCCAGTGAAGTGCATTATTGCAAACAGATTTAAGATTCCCAAAAGTTAAGTCCTTAAGCCGATCTACTTGCAGCGGACTTAAACATACCCATTTCTGAGATTTAAACCGACCAGATACATCCGAGGTTGTTTTTTCGATACAAATGGCCGAGGAGTTCCGAATGCTGGAAGTAAAAAAACACGGCCCATTTCCACAGATATCCCCGGTATAGCCCCGGATCCGGGGGCATGGTAACATTTTACTGGTGCATAAAACGCGGATGGGGTAAACAATCATTTGTTAATAAAAATAATAATTTTGTTAATTGTTATGTGAATTTTACGAGAAGTTCTTATTACGTATTACAACGATAAAAAAGTGTATATGTGTACATGCCCATAACATGGTACATTAAATAATGACCCCAGTCAATATTCACTGCGTGCATATTCACAAATTAAGAAAACCAAAGACATTAACATATAGGTGCATTAAGCCCATTTCGACACACAAATTGAGTGTCCTCGGAATTTAAGAACTAAATGTTCATTTTAATGCTTATACCGTTCATTAATTATTTCAATGCAACAAAATATCTAAAAAAAATAATCAATATCTGGCCCCAATTTCTTGCAAGTTCATTAAGCCAATATTTTACTTATTTTTGGTTTCACTAACTATGTTAAAAAATATGATTTAGAGTCTACTAAAAAGTAAACTCTTAAAAGTGTAAATATTACACAAGTTAGGCAGCTTTTCTTAATCCTGTTATAAGGGACTTGAGTTTGAGAAATTGGGGCCTGGAAATTAAGGAGTATTATTTCGCTATTTTATATATTAATTTCAAATAAGTAATGATACATTTATTCCTCCAGATTAAACAAGTGCTCGTTATTATCTAGCACAACTTGATATTTCAATTTATTACTATGTTATAAATAGGGGTTGAGTGGACTGTTTTGAGTATGTTTGCTAACACAATAATAGGAGACAGATGAGTGCCGGTGAAGAAGAGAGTGAAGCAGAGAAATAGCCAATCTGTCTGTTTCTATAGACTTGCAATATCAAGGTGTAACACAATTAACAGTTGAATTACTTATCAGGTTTTCTAGAATACGGCATAAATATTATTCATTATATTAGTATTAATTACTGAAAATATAAACATCAATCGAAGTGGAGAAAACTGTCTGTCAAAAGGATCCCTGGGGTCAAAATTTACTTCCGAGTGTATTTTGAGCAAGACATTCCAGTCTATTAGCCAGCCAATCACTATCTAATGCGATCACAATTTTAAACATTTGTAAATGTCATAAATGACATTTGTAAGAAGTGCCTATACTTCCAAGTCACATGGATATATTATCAGCGTTGATAAAACAGAGTCAGATACAAGGAGATCCGGGTGGAGATTCTAGTTTTAGGCGAAGAGAACTCAACAAGAGAAGGTCAACATCATTTGAAATCAAGTGTCCCTTCCTCCAGTCACGAGTCCCTTCGCTTAATTCTTAATTTGTCTTTGTTTTCTTCTAAATTATATATTAAATAATGTAACATACTCGCAAATTTAAATAGACTCAAATACATTTGTGTATTGTGAAAAATTCTAAAACAAATCCACATATCAATCAAAACGCAAAAAAAGCGTACATGTAGGGTCTGGAAAAAACAACATAGGGTCGTTCGGGTTAGTGTGCACAAAGAAAACAATACGCCTTAATAGTTACTTGACCACTAATTAATAGAAAAATCACCAAAGTATCGCTTTTATATTTTTTTGGTTTGAGAATGTCAAATAAGTTAGACATGAGGTTGCAATAACCAAAAGTGTGTCCGTTTAAGTGAACATACTTAAGAATACAGTCATTTATTAAGTCCGTACTTTCGCTTCTGGCGGAAGGTTACTAAGACATAATTCAGACATTTATTTGTTTCTTAAATCGTGAATATCGTAAACAGAACTTCTCCAGTTTTAACTAATGTGTCACAAGGCGAGAGTGTGGCCTCAATATCGGTGAGTGAATGGGGTGGTGTACTGTTACTCCGCGGTGACAGGTCTAGGTGTAAAACCCGGCACCTGTCATGTTTTACCGGGACCTTTGAAATAGATTCTGGACAAAGTCCGAAAACCCGTCTACTTGATTGTGGTGTTGGTGGGAAAAACACGCATTGTCATCACCCCAAATATCCATTTGTCAGCTAATAAAGACCAGGGGCGTAACACAGCTGACTGTTTGTTTTAGTATTAATGTTGATGAGAAAAAAGATGAACTTTCATCAAGTAATGGAGGAGTTTTTTTGTGAGTGGGGAGGGGGGTCTACCTCTTTGCATTTAGGGCAAAGCATGGTACTCATTGTAAACAAGCGTAATGAATATACTTACAAATTATGCTCAATGCTTATATTTAATACCAATAATGTTATAAATAGCAATACAGTAACTGACATAACTATTTGAATGTTACAGCCAATAACCATGCAGCTTGCCTCATTTTGTATGTGTGTTATATATCCCATTGGTACTGGCACATGAATGATTTTGGCTTAAGAAATACAGTGTGATTTTATGGAAGCGCACTAACGCTTCCCTAAATCACTGCGAGAGCTACGGACCTGATGGCGTGGGAACCGGCTTACATGTCCGTTCGCGAGCTGTCTCCGACCACCTGTGGCTACTAGGTTACTCCAGTGCATAACCTTTTCCTTAAAGCGTAGTGAAACGTTTTGTTCGAAGGAACTAAAGGTGGCCCCTATGGTTTTTGGAAGAAATACTAATTGTATTGTGAAGAAGCCTTGATTGTGGTGATGATGTTTTAGAACAGTGGAACGTTCAATTATGAAAATGAGAATACAAGCGGAATCCGTACCCTTGGTAATGACAAACTCGGTTTATCATGCTTTATTGTTGTTTTTTATAAATTTAGAAATAACATCTTGTGGATTTGAGACGAACAATTGAAAAATTATCTGGAGTTAACCAATAAACCACTTCCTGCGACAACTAAGAAATCAAAAGGTTGTGGCTATTTGGATGTATGAAACCACAGTTATGTTTTCGGTGATGGTTGCGTATACATGGCAATTGCTTTCTTTTTCAAAACTAACATGCTACTGCCCCCGAATGTTGTATGCCTTTATGCATATAGGTCAAAATAGTACTACAATGTACTACTATTCTTGCATACCGGACACGTGTTTTCGGCCATGAGACCAGCGTTTGTGCAAACGCGCCAATTAAAGATATAAGCAATTTCATTTATGACATTTCAAGAAATAAAAATTCAATAAATACTTATTTAAAAAAACACGAAATATATTCTGTGGAAATGCAATGTTCGAACTATTAGAAGCCAACTATAATTGCAAAGTACTGCGCGTCATAACGTCAGAAAACAGCGAAGCTCATGTGTTTTGGTGAAAAGTAAAACAAACGTGCTTTTAACGCCCAATGTTATCAAATTTCAAAGTTAAAGGTATGCAAGAAAAAGAAGCAAGCATGTGTTTCCAGTACGCATTGAAAAATCCGACCCCCGGACACGCCGCGTAGCCGGTACGTAGGGAAGCCTGGTTACCGGCTTGTCAACATGCCCTCGGGTCGGATACCTGACTACCGAATGCACACGTCCCCAGTCCGATTGTATCTACCCGCACCTGCCACACATGGAAGATACGTAAACAGTTTATAAAATCGCAAACATCCGTAATGTCACGATATATTACAAACAATTACGATTATTCCCCATTGTCTCCTTTCAGACGAATGGCGAGCTCCAGGGTAACCATTCTCCTCCCACAGTAATGGAGAACGCGGAGGGTCTCAGTAAGGGCACCCTGTTAAATGGGCACGAGCCCCATGTGGATATTGATATTACAGACGAACCATTGTTTCATTACGACGTATTTGAGAACCCGCCTGTACCTCTTACCATCGGTTTTGCCTTGCAGGTAGGTGATTTCTGATATACTTAAAAAAAGACAGTTTTTTAGATACTAAATAGCTAGTATTACTCTCTAAAATTTAAGTGCGAAATAAAAAAACACCAAAAAAAACAACAACTATGCAGTGAATTACCTCATTAACATAAAATATCTACGTATATATAACTATGAACTCCTATCATTATGAACACTGTCGGCTAATGTTTTACATGTATGTTAGTGCATTTCCGTGGAGACGTTTTTGTCGCCTTATTAACGCATATTCGAAGTATATTTCAAACAAAACAAACAACTAATCGGTGTTCAATATAAAAATATTGATGTATTCACAGCAAATGTTGATGTCGCTGTCACGAAGTCTGTCGACGTCACTTTTAGTAGCGGATATCCTGTGTGCGCGCGCAGACGAAGCACTCAAAGCAAGGCTCCTTAGTACAACTATGTTTATGTCCGGGGTGTGTACACTTCTACAAAACACGATTGGAATCCGGTAAATATTTAAATACTATCCGAACATTCTCAGACAAATAGTTAAATGCATAGGTGGTCAGTAATAAAGAATTATACAAACGTGTGTACGTTATAAGAAGATCCCCTCGCCAGGAAAACAGTCATTTGACTCAGTTCAGGTGCGGAAATATGGTGTCTTTAAACGCAGTAACATACCACGCAGAGCAATTATAAACTATGTAACATTTGTCACGTAGCCGTCATTCTTTCTCGCTGGCATGTGCACGAAGGGTTTCATTAAGTTGTGTATTTCAAGCTGCACATCGCTTTTAGTTCATGAGATTTTCCCATACTTTTATGTCAGAATATTAAACAAATCAATATTACTCACTTCGCAATAACCTTTGACTATGCTATTCCGGGACACATCTCGTATCTCCTTTATTAGTTTCCTATTTCTTAAAGTAGCATTATTATGTTCCAATAGCCTGCCGTTGTACCAGGGACCGACAGCCAGCTACGTGGTTCCTCTCTTGGCACTCATGAGCCTGCCAGCCTGGGCCTGCAATGATGATGGTACGTAGCAAAATTATTAAAAATACTACTTACTGGGAACGTTCATAGAAAAATCATTCTAACGTGACTGTTTTTTTGTTGTTTTTGATTGATACACTTTACCAAAGATTTAAAGTAGTCAATCAGTTGACTGTCTCGATTAGTTCTCTTTTCTTCTGTTAATCGACCAAATATCAATTCTTTCAAAGAAGACAGGCATAGGTTTTGGAACTTCTTCAAATATTATGAATACCAAATGGCCTAGTAAAAAAGCCAAGTAGAGAAGTTTTTCAATCGAAATATGGTTTCAAACATTTTTTTAACATTATATTAAGTAATCAATCTCGTTGGTGTGATTTGGAGGAATTTTGGGTACCCAGAGGAAACCAAGTTGCTTGATCACCATCATTCAAACTTATATGCGCCAGTCACAATTTATGCATGTACATCTACATGATTGAAAGGTTAACGTTTTGTTGTACACGAAATATTGGGGACAAAACCGTAAGTCGATGTGAACTCTACTTTAGATAAAGAGATGTACAATAAAAAGAATCAGAACAATGCTTGCATGTGCGTTAGTTAACGGTGTGGGAATATTATAGCAGGAACAACATGTTTAATTTGTGAGGAGATATCCTGGAAGTTTTGCCTGTTGACTTCAGCATTTACGCTGGTCGAAGACCGTTTGGTCATAAATTTTAGGAAAGCATGACGGATCTTACGTCGATCCTAGATATGAATAAACGTAGGCGTCATGTTTTTGACAAACGGAAATTTGTTTTACGTTATTCCATAGTTCCTTAACTCAGATCCCAACCAGTGAATCTAAAAGTGTCCAGTGTATGTTTAGTTCTTGGTGGAAACCCTAGCGTGAACTTTACTAATTTTACTGATTCAACCCACCAGTCTTGAACGTGTGATATTTCTCAGAGCTATATACTTTTAAAAAATGTGTTCGCAGTTTTGTTGAGAAGTTTTTTTTATGGTAAACGATATACAAAACTCAAACAAGTATATCAAAATACCGTTCAGAATGGCATTATTACCAACATGAAGCCTGTCTTCGAAAACTCCGGAAATTAAGCATTAACGATGCTTCCATTCTTAACGTGATTGTTCATACATACATGAGTGCGCTTTTGTCGACCCCGATGCTCGAATAGGCGGAGCTGGATATCTGCGGCATTATGCATAAGAGTGTGGAGTCGACTGCTTTTGGAGTACGCTTTAACAGAGGCGGTAATCACGTGGTACATTGTTTTGATACCAAGCACTAATAAAATGCTGCGCCCAGTGAGACGGTATGTATTTTTGTATATTTTTTCTCCATAATTAAACTATCAAATTTCCTAACATCAACCATGCTTCAGTGCCCAATTTTCCCTGTAATATGGTACCTTCATTTTGTCAGACAGTTCTGTAGTTTACTTGGAGTGCGTGTCACAAGTTTTCAATCGAGGCGAAATGTGCTGCGGAAATCTTTGAACCAAGCATGTACTGTCCATTTTTTTCTAAATTTCGTCATTTATACACGCAATTTCGTTTACAGAGCTATTTATGAACATTGCATGTAGCCCTATCGATATGCCCTAAGTTATGTTACCATAGCAACGTACGCATTTTGCGGAAATAACGCTACAACCGTCTTTCGAACCAAGCACTTACGGAATATAACTCGAACCAAGCACTATATAATTTATATATTGTTGCAGAATGTGTTATGCCGACACTGTGGGAAATCATACAAGACCAAAGGCGCATTAAGTATACATTAAAGAAACATACAGGCTCAGCACCATACAGATGCTGTGAGCTTATGTTCTTTATCCAAAGCAACTCAAAACCCCACAGGTAAACTATCCGTTTAGGATTGCCATATTTCGAAGTCGTTACATTTATGTTTATGCATATAAAATATTTACTTGAATATAAAGAAATATTTTAAATGTTACAATTTGCAAATACAGGATACAAATATTCTTAAAATATTTATTAAATCATAGTTTAGAGGTTGTGCCCATAGTGAGGAAATGCAGAGCCAGTGTACCGACTGTGACAAAGCGTTCGCCACAAATGGGGATTTGTTTAACCATCGGAGAATGGTACATTCAGACGCCCAGATCGAATGTGTGTGGAAAATGTGTGGTGCTAAATACCACATTCGACGAGATCTGGTGGTTCGTCTGTTATTCCACCAAGGGGAGGAAACGTAGCTGTGGTAAAGAATACGCTTCACGTTCGGCCTGAGCTACTATAGAAGCGTCCAGAAGTGCGCAAATAAGTGATTGAGTGAACTGTTGTTTTTTTATATTTTTTAAACACACTTATGCACCAGTCAATTGTAACCACGGCCCCCAGGTCCGCGAGTATACCGGGGATAGCCTGGGAAAAGGGCCGTGTTTTTACCTTTCAGGTGTCCCCGCAGTGCCGGGTGAATGCGGTGGTTTTGTCTTCGCGCATAAATCGCGGGGAATGGGCCTAACTTAGGGTCCCTGGGGTGCGGGGGTATTTGGCGGGGATTTTAACATTAGTTCGTCGCCGCAGGGCGGGGATTTTACCCGGGGTAGGCTTGATCTAAAGCCAAAGTCCCCGCTATTCTCCGGACCTGGGGGCGTGGTTACAATTGACTGGTGCATAATGTTATCATCTGCTTGCAATGATCGGTTCTTAACCCAATTGAATGTATTTAATCTGTGATAATCTTCAGTTTATGTTTGCGATTTGTAATTACTATGTTAATGATACAGTCCTCGATTTTTGTTTAATTGCTTTTATATGTTCAAGGTTGTATGTATTTGCATAAGTCAGAGTATAATTATACAATATTTATTATATGAATATAGCATGTTCATGTTAACAATGGTTTATACACATTCTATACTTACACTCATACTGTTACGTTAGTAATGTGTGTTGTTTTCACACTGCATGCTTTTGTCATAAAAATAATGAAAATAATAAACATTTATTCGAATTGATTATTTGTTCCTCAGCCATTTCCCGAAACTAATACTCTTAAAGTATACGAAATTTATAAGCTAACTATTAATTGATATAGTTTTGATGCTACAAAATGCAATATTTTAAGGTATGCAGCTCAATAAGAGACAATTCGACAGACGCATACAAAAATAGCTAAAATGTAAAGCAACATATACTCTCTTGGTTTATTTTAAACGTTAAAATATGCGAAAATATTGTACCCAGTAGAGATACAATGTACAATGATGTTCAGTACACTTCACAATGAATAAATACTATGGTAAATTTATTCCAAGCCTATCCTTTTTGTAGTAACCATTTTCGAGTCATTTCTACTGGCTTTCTCCCAACGCACATCCAGATTGCCCTTTAGTGTTCTATCTGTTGAAACAGTCGTATATTTTCCGGCCTGGCAACCTTTTCCGTGCTGATAAGTCAAATGCATATGATACCTGTTAATTGAAAATACATGAGTTTAGTTATAAGTTAAAATAAACGATCACAACAAAAGAGTACTTAGGAATTAATTGTTGTGACGTATACAAAGAAATGGCCATTATATTATGCGAGTTAATGTATGGACGAAAATAAAATACCGCCAACATGGTGCAGTCATTGCAGAAACATTTCCTGATATATTTTTTATATAACTTCAAATCCATATCTTCGATGAACGTTTTAATTGATCATGATTTTCAAATACCTCTGCGCGGAAAAATTGTGTTATATTGTTTAAAAATAAGAGTTTTACCATAAAAATAACGATGCTCGGACTGTTCAATAAAATTCTTCTTGAAATTAAATGGTATTGTACATGATACGTATACATATACAACCTTTATAGTACTATGCTACAGTAGTAGTATGCGTTTCTAGCTGTTGAACGGTTTGTTTATCAGCCTGAAAAAGAAATACATGTAGCGTATAAAATGATGAAGTGCTTGGTTCGAATTATATTTCGTAAGTGCTTGGTTCGAAATATGGTTGTAGCGTTATATCCGCAAAATGCGTACGTTGCTATGGAAACATAACTTAGGGCATATCTATAGGTGTACGGCCAAGGTTTATAAATAGTTATGTAAACGAAATTGCGTATATTAAAGACGAATTTTGAAAACAATGGACAGTTCATGCTTGGTCAAAGATTTCCTCAGCACATTTCGCCTCGATTGAAAACTTGTGACACGCATTCCATGTAAACTACAGAACTGTCTGACGAAATGAAGGTACCATATTACAGGGAGCATTGGGCGCTGGAACATGGTCTATTTGTTTAATTATGGAGAGAAAATAAACAAAAATACATACCGTCTCACTGGGCGCAGCCATTTTTAGTGCTTGGTATCAAAACAATGTACCACGTGATTACCGCCTCTGTTTAATGCTTCAGTGGTTGTGTGCATGATGGGTTGACTACTGGCGACTACTGGCGACAGTTGGCATCAAGTAGTTCGTAAGAACATCGCTCTTTTAGAGTTTGAATTATTTTGCAATATTTAAATTGCAGAATGGTGTACAACCAAATATCTTCAAATGGCGCGTTCTTGCGCGAGACTCGCGTAGGGTAATACATTTATTTTCCAGCACTGGCCACTTGACCGTACACACGTTTTATACCGTAAGTCTTCTGTTATATTAATAAATAAGTTGTGTTTTCATTTAATCATTTTGATTAGTACATAGAATCAAAAACCAAATGTATGATTCTATGTACTAATTATAAGGCAAAACATGCATTGCAACTTGAAGTATCAATATATGGATTGTCAGTAGAAAACGTGAAATGTCAAAAGGTCCTCGGGGTGCATATTGATCAGACATTGTCATGGCATACACATGTTAAGACTGTAGTGAATAAGCTTAATTCAAAATTGGCACTTCTAAGAAGAATAGCATATTATCTAACAGACGAGATGAAATTATTGTATTATAATGCATATATCATGTCAAACATGGAGTACTGTTGTAGTGTCTGGGGACTTACACATTTCTCAGATACCACAAAAATCACTTATATTCAGAAAAGAGCGATTAAGCTAATAATGAAGTCGGGAACTAGCCACTGTGGAAGCATATTCAAACTGTCAGGGTTGCTCTCTTTTGAAGACAGGTGCTATTATCATCTTCCTTTACTTGTTTTTAAAAGCACGAAATGTTTAACTCCTTCGTACTTCACAGAATTGTTAACATTTGCCAAAAATGAGCACTATAGCTTGCGTTCTTCAGAAAACAAGGATCTTTTTGTTGTAAAACCTAGAACAAACTATATCAAAAATACATTTGCCTATAAAGCAATGAAAATTTGGAATTCTCTTCCTACATACATTAAATGTCAAGATAAGCTACCAGCCTTTAAACATGCATTAAAAGGCTACTTATTGGCAGAATAATTTTATCACATATAAAAAAAATCTTGACACTTTATTTAATTCACATTAAAATAAAAAGTTCATTGTTTACATGAATTGTGAATTGTGTTAATGTACGTATATGATATTCTTGCAACAACTTGTAATGGATACTACCAAATATGTAAATGTTGAAAATATATTGATTGAATGTGGTTTTACTGAATATATCTACATTATTTACAGTATGAAATTATTGTAATTTATAATCATCATATTAAACTGAGTTGTGTTTGTCAAAGAAATGTATGATAGTGATAGTGTGATTGTATGTTTTGTATGTTGCTTAATATGTAACTTAGTATATGTGTTTTTGTAAAAGTGTGGGAAAATGAAGACAAATGTGACCGACATAACGTCGTCGTTGTCGTCGTTCTAAAAGCAACTGCGCTGTTAACCGATATATGGTGTTTATAAAATGCTCCCGCGTATCCGCTAGTCGAAGCATTCATCTCAAACTGTAAGGAATATCCTACAATAAATGCATTAAGGTGATTTGGTATATATTTGGTATTCATACTATGAGTACCTTTTCTATTATAAACACAGTCTCACCAGTTTACAAACAACGATCTTATGAAGAAGAACGAGCTGAGAGAATAAAGTCAGACATCGTTAGGTTTACAATTTGACCGTTTGTTGTCTAGTGTATGTGCTAGCAACACAGCCCCGTTCTTATTGCACAGTCAGTTCTTGTGTTTGTGTCTTGAAACGATTTGGAAATGTAAATTTTATTTTTCAACATTTCAGGAACGATACCTGTAAATTCGACAACGACAGTTGACGATAAAATTCAAAAGGTAGGAAGAAATTATTCTATCGTTTGTGTGAACCCAAAAGCTGCTTTACAAAAATACAAGTTTATTAAAGGAAAACCCTACTTTTATTGGAAAAGTATATGATAATCAAGAATTAAGATTTATTTACAGAATATCCAGGAGGGTATAGCCCATGAGGACACAATAATATACAATACAATTATATACAATAAAGTTGTCATATGAATCAACGCATATATATTAAGTATTAACCAAAAATAAGCGTAGATATCGATTAAACATATACATTGAGTAACTAAAATAGTTAAGTAAATCAAAATAATAAATTTACAAAATCAAAAAACATCATTTTAATAAAAACGAATAGACAATTCATTTAGACAGAAACTAGTCAGCTAAGCTAACTAAAATGCATTGTAAACATATCACTATACTAAGTTTTATTAATAGATTTTTATCACCAATTTTTAGCAAAAATAGCACGTTTGTTCTACGTCTATAAAAATGGGCATATACTCGAAAAAAATCTACTTCTACGACTTGGCATATGTTACATATCCTCTGATCAAAGGGTTAAAGATATTCTACACTCATTATTAAGTATTCATGCAGATGCACGTTACTTCAATAAACTAAATCGATTTTTTTTACATATGCTATAGAAACATAGAACATGTTATTTTGTCTAAAAATGCAACACTAGAGTCTTCTAAGATTCCACATAAGTGTTTATGAACTAATCCCTTAGTCTCTGCTACACACTAATTGTTAATTTATTATTTCCTTCAACGTGCATGGCCGAAAGAAATATCGTAATAACGAATACCAACAGTTTTTGTTAGTGTACCTGTCACAACTACTCAATAAAGTAAGATAACAAAAGTATTGAACTTATTATCATATATTGTATGTACTTAATAACTTAACTAAGTACATTACACAATTATGGTATCTAGTTGTCTTGTAGTTTACACATCCAAGTTCGCCCTGAATAATATCCTTATATATACGTTTAAACACCCAACAATATTTTACAGGTACTCGCTCTATGGCATTTCTTTAAACAAATACCAGACTTCACTACCATAACAAAAAAGGGCGAAATAAGCTCATCAAACAAATCCAACTTAAGGCTAACAATAACATATCTTAAGGTATACAAGTACTTACTTGTCTTTAAAGTTTGACATGCAATTGCATTTTGGGCATCTGAAAAAGGGCCCCCGGGAGAAAAACTGTTCCCAGATAATTAAACTTGCTAACAATCTACATTTCATTACCAGTGTTATAAAAATGTATGATATATAATGTCAATGAACGATGGCTTTTTGCATGTAGTACACATGCTACAAAATATTACATTCTGATATGCCCCAGCATATGTACTGTACTCGACTCCTCGATTTTCCGTTTATCCATGTTTGATTGTAAAGGGATACAATTCATTACAAATGCTTAGTTATTTACATTCATTTATTCAGATTTCACTAGCCTTTGCTAACAAACCTGTTTAAAGAGTAAAGTCACAGTTAAACCCGAAATTCCGATGTGATTTTCGTGTCGTTTGACTATTACCGTATATAATGAAGCGTTTTCCAGAATCGGGAGGAAATAAAATTTGGCCATAGCTTGAAGCACTACGCGTACGATTCGCAAAAGGGGCGTTTCGTTCATTTTCGGATGTTTGCATTTATCTGGAAATAACTTATAAGAAAATGAAAAATGCAGGTATCATTTTATCTCCTTGATTAAATCCAGAAATACGTCAATACGAAATAAGAGGAAAATTGATATGTGAAGGACTATAAAAAAATAAACAAAATGGTAAAGCGTTTTCTTTATCCAGCGATTGCATATTGTACCTTTTTCTTCTGACGTATAAAATGATGATATATTTTCGAATGGAGTACTGCCTTCCTTAGGAGTCCTAGTTGTGCCACGCAATGGCCAGAGTACTTGCAATTTTACTTGTATTTAGAGGTTTTGCTACCAGTACCTGAAGGGCCAAAAACATGGTCACCCCAAAAAGGGACAGTTATCACGTATCACAACATTTGTTGTGGCACAAATTTAACTTAATATATAGAGAAGGAAAACATTGGGGTAGGGGGTCCAACGTGTTTTGTGATTGCCGAATTTTAAGTGAGGGAATTGTGTGAAGCAGAATGAAATAGCGGCGTTGAAGGGAATTTCGGTGTTTCAGGAAGGTATTTTCACCTGGTAAGTAATGCACCAGTCAATTGAAACCACGGCCCCCAGGTCCGGGGGTAAACCGGTGATAGCCGGGGAAATGGGCCGTGTTTTTACCTTCCAGGTGGCTCCGCACTGCCGGGTGACTGCGGTGGTTTTGTCTTCACGCAAAATATAGCGGGAAATTGGCCTTATCTGGGGTCCCTTGGGTGCGGGGGCATTTGGCGGGGGTTTTACCAGCAGATCGTCCCCGCAGAGCGAAGATTTTGCCCGGGCTTGGCTGGACCGAAAGTCAAAGTCCCCGCTATTCCCCGGACCTGGGGGCCGTGGTTACAAATGACTGGTGCATAAGTTATATCACCTTTCTTGCAATATAAATACGCCTACCCGGAGACCACACGTGTAAGCGTCTCTCGGTTTTTTAACTTATGTTTCGTGAGGCCTTAACAAAAAAGTTTTTGAGTGTATAAGCTGAACGATTGATTGTTTACAAAGTGAAAATAGAAAATTGCGTGACTTGAAACTGTGTTTTCAGTCCAAGTTTACCATTCTTTTACCTATTTTAGCTATTTGTCATTGATTTTTTGCATTATTTATCATTTCGGCGGCTAGTGCACTTACATGGGCACTATACGGCCGATATTTTTATGTTTAAACACCTTTTATGTTGGGCGACGAAGTTTTATGCAGTTTTTGTGTGAAGCAGAATCAGAATATGCATGCATAAATAACAGTGTAAATAAGACACGAGCTGTAACACATGTCAATATTTATTACAAAAGGAAATTTGAACGTACGGTACGTTAAGATTAAGATTTAAGATTTACAGTTTTAACGCAGGCACTACTCAGACTTTACACATCTTTTAAAGTATTTACTCGTACTACTTGCAGCGATTGATTGATTGATTGATTGATTAATTGATTGATTGATTGATTCTCATTCATTCATTCATTCATTCATTCATTCATTCATTCATTCATTCATTCATTCATTCATTCATTCATTCATTCATTTGTTTGATTGATTTGTTCGATTTAGATTTATTTTTTTATTTGTTAACTTTGTCCAAAAATGGATCATCATTGCATAGCGCGTCATCTTTCATGGCACCCCTTTTGCTACTAGTCTGTTGATTTCTTTCATGGCACCCCTTTTGCTACTAGTCTGTTGATTTTTGAAACACATATTTCAATCTCAATAATGATCTTATCATGGGTTTTGATCAACTAGCATTTCAGCTTTTTAAACTATAACTTTTGTGACAGCTTTATATTTTTACTTTTTTATTTGCCCTTCCATTTAGATTTCCTTTGATTGCAGAAGGGTTAATACTTTCTTGGGATATGGATAACCTACAAGCCTTCTACTTTTTTATCATTCTGTGGTGTACTTTCGTACTGGATGATTTATTCATTGGTTTTTCGTCAGTGAAGACATGTATATATTCTTCTGTATCTGTATGATTATGTTCAAAGTGCTTATCTTATAAGAGAACGGTCATGCATGTGTGAATATTTTAATATATAGACAGACAGACATTTTTATTTAGACTTGTACAATGTACATCATCTACATAAACATATATATTTTCATAAAGCATGTCAACGTGTATATACAACATGTAATGGTAAATACGTTTTTGTTTTATATAACACAACATACTATGTGTAACAAAGCAACATACTATCATTTACTATGTGTAACAAAAAAATGGAGGCTGAACTTAATATTTATCTTTCAACATTCAACAAATTATTTCGAATAACAAGAGCATATTTAATATACAAAGCTAGTTTAATTTATTCATTTCTATCATTCGATTTCAATAATCGTAGAAATTTGTATACAGAAGGGTGCATATAGTAACAAAGTTTTAAATATTTCTTCCTAACATCGGAATAACATGGACATATGCATATAAAATGAAATACATATTCAATATCGTTAGTATTGCAACAAGTTAAACAGTACCGTTCCTCTCAAGGTATTCGGTTTCTGGCATATCTACCACTCTGAATTCTCAGAGGAAATACAGATAACCTTAGTCTGGAGAAGTACAAGCGTAAATTTGTTGGTAAAATATCGAGGTATTTTTCGTATTCTAATGAAGATTTAATCTCTTTATATATAGTTAAAACTGTACTATTGTTAAGTGTTCCGAGCCAATTTTGCTGAAAAATATCTAGCAGTCTACGTTTAAATTCATACAAAAAAAATTACAATCTATATTGGCAACATTGTCAAATATATAAGAAAAACCATGAGCGTCTAACAAATTCTTAACATTTGATACCCAATTTCTTTTACCATTATTACAATCTGACAAAGCTTGCTCATATACAGTTTTTAAAATAATATTATCAGTTTTAACTACTTTAAACCAATAGTTCATTATTCTCATATATCTATGTATATAAAGCGGATATCTTCCTAGTTCACCATAGATACAGGCATTACAGGTATTTGGCCTAACCTTCAGTAGTCTTTTGCAAAATTTTAAGCGTATTCTCTCTATTTCTTTTGATTTAGAATTTCCCCAAATTTCACAAGCATAATTCAAAACAGACAAAACAAAAGCGTCAAACAATTGGCAAAACGTTTTTGGATCAATGTCATTATCTTTACATTTGTATAATAGAAAATTCATAGCCTTAAGGGCTTTGCCAATTAAATGTTCTTGATTAAGTGCAAAATTACCCGTGTAGTTGAAAAAGTTCCAAGATAGTTAAAATCATTTACTACATCAATAGCGTTTCCATTATAGGTCCAACACTCAGTGTCTAATAATCCACCACGATTACGAAAAACCATGATTTTAGTTTTAGTGGTATTCACTTTGAATCCCCATGTATTACACTATTCGAATAATGTGTCTAAATGATCTTGCAATTCTTTAGGTGTTTTACCTACAATGGCCATATCATCTGCGAATAACAGTAACATCAATACTATATCATCAAATTGTAAATCGGATTCAACATTGTTTTGTAAATACAATTCAAAGTCTTCAACAAAGACAGAAAATAAAAGAGGGGACATTACCTCCCCTTGGCGTAAACCAACAGCATAATTAAAATACTCCGAATAATTAGAACATGATTTGACACAGGATTTAACTTGTTTGTACATATCGCGTATAATTTTAAGAATTTTGCCTTGGATTTCACATTTATACATTTTAAGCCATAATGCATTTCTATATATGGAATCAAAACATTTCATCATATCGACAAATATAACATATAATCGTTTATTTTCACTTAAATATTTTTGTACTAATGACATAAGTATAAATATTGCATCAAGCGTAGATCTGCCTTTGCGAAATCCGAATTGTGCATCCGAAATTATGTTATGTTCATTGCAAAAAAAGTTCAAGTCGTTTGTTAAGCACAGAGGTAAATAACTTAGACTTACAACTAACAAGGGTAATACCTCTGTAATTGTTTACACCATTAACATTGCCTTTTTTATGCAAAGAGATTATAATACCATCCATCCACTTATCCGGATAAATACCCGAGTTCAAAATACACTTGAATAGATCACATAAATGTGCCGATGATAAATCCATACTTTCAATAAAATATTCATTTAGCAAGCAATCACTGCCGTATGCTTTTCCTCTTTTAAGAGACTTAACAGCTTTTAAAATTTCATCTACAACGATAGGTTGGTCAAGTTCTGGGAACGTTTCATTTTGTTTATTAAAATCATTATTTTCACAAAAATCTTCCGCTTCTTCGTTTGAACAATCAAACACATTACTGCCAAGATTTTCAAAATATTCTCGAAAGGATTCTAACTCTATTTTATTAGAAACCGACTTATTCTTATTTTTAAAATATTTCCAAAAATCTTTTGGTTTAGCTTTCTTCAATTTCTCTATTTTAGACATTTTGCGTACATAAAATGCATTTTTCTTTTTGTGTATAATATTCTTATATTGCATTTTACTTTCGCATAAATCTAACCTATTTACATTTGTTTTATCACAATTATACAAGTTTAATGCATTCAAATAAACATTACGAGCATTAACACATTCTTGATCAAACCAGTCAGTATTTTTCATATAACTCTCTGTCTCAAAACTAGGTTTATTGTCAAAATAAGTACGTTTTAAAAATAAAGGATCTGCGACACTTCGAACAATTTCAGTGAAATTATTTAATGCATCGTTTAATGACTGTTTGGTGCAGTTATCTAAATTAAATACAATATTATTAAATTCTGGTAATTTACCTATTATACCAGATCGAAATCGATCTTTATAAACATCATTCCATTTATACCGTACTTCAGAAAAGCTAGCATCATTTACTGTCGGATTATTACAAATCAATGAAAATTGTAACGGGGCATGGTCGCTCCATTCATTAAATTGCCCAATAGAAAACCACTGATCATTGCAAAATGACGTTCATTACATAACAAATAGTCAATCACTGAAGTACCGTTACGAGACAAATAAGTGAACTGATTTGTATCACCAATGCGACCATTAACAATACGTATATATGATGATTTACAAAGATCTAATAATTTAATACCATGACTATTGTGACTTTTGTCTACAGATGCCCTGACCGGGGTCCTATCCGGTTCATAATCAATGTCATCAACATACATATTACACTTATCGTGAATTACATAGTCGTTTTTACTACTAATTCTACTGTTAAAATCCCCACATAGAAACACTGAACCTAAGTTTTCATAAGCAAAATGTCATTTTCAAGAGTATCAAACAAGTTAATATTATTAAATGTATTATAAGCTGTATACAGTTTAGGCTATGTCATGGTCCGTAATCATGATACAAGTAGTACCGAAACGTTGCCACACTGCCGGCACACTTACCTCTATATGTGTGTCAGTAAAATGACGACTGATTTTTTGTTTAGTAATTACGTTTATAGCAATAACTATACTAGCAATGTAAAATCTGTAACAATTTTCCTGTAATTTAGATGTTGATGATAAAAAACAACATGTATGGCCCCGTTCCTTCAACATAATAATAGTATTAATAAATGCTATTTACTTTTTTGGCAAATCTGTTAATTCAGGGTATTTGCTTTTAGTTTTACTGAATGGCCGAAAAATGGAAGCGAGAATAGGGAAGAACGGTAGGGGGGTACACGTATTCCGAATCTGCAACGGTTTAAGTGAGGTTTTGGAGTCTGATATGCAAGATGCAAGACACTTAAACCTTTGCAGATTCGGAATACGTGTACCCCCTGGGTATGATGTATGGAAATGAGAAGCACCAGGAAGTGATGTCAGCAAATGAGAGAAAGGGGTGGTAGTAAATCCGAGTAAACGGAAATAGGAGATGAGAGATTCGGGGTTAGAGAAACAGTTATATCGTAAATTCTCCCCTTTTTTGTTCACATTTTCATGACAGTTGATAATTCTCAGTTATAATTCCGATCTTTTACCTTGCAGCTTGAGGGCAGTCTGATGATCGCAGGCGTTCTGCACGTGCTGGTTGGGCTGACGGGGATTGTTGGACTTCTTCTTCGCTTTATTGGACCGATCACGGTCGTCCCGGCGCTGACAATAATGGCTCTGTACGTGTTCAGCGCTACGGTCAGGTTCGCCAAGGCGCAGTGGGGAATCACTGTTCTGTAAGTATCCGATGATGCTTTCGCTGTAATTGTAGGTGGACGATGTTGGTTTTGATCGACATTAAGTATTTTCCTTGACAGTAATATGGGTGTCAAACATGATGGACCTATTTTATCATGTAGATACAATTGTTGTTATCACCATTGAAGAAATTCAAATGTTAATGTTTATGCATATGTTACTGTTTTTATTTCATACACAGAAGATGTACTTCAACAATTATTTAGCAAAGACAACGTTACTGTTTGTAAAATGAATTATATAATTGAAAAAGTTATTCTGCTTTATGATGGTCATAAATTGGATGTTGTTTACAAATTTACCTATCGATTTGTTGCTTTGTCACAAAATGGCACCTTTTTTAAACGATTGTTTTCGTTCTTTATTCTTATTGAACATACTTTTTGATGCTATGCTTTAAGATATACGTGATAAGCTTAACATATTCAATGCTATGATGAGCCCTATACTTACTAATGGTATGGGGGTTTCCATAGAGTGAATGATATCGAGAGAGTTCAACTAAAATTCTGGGCATGCCAGCAAACATGCCATGCTTCAATGGGCTAAATTCACTTTCAGTTTGTTCAGGAAAATACGATTTTTTAAACACTGGCTTTACGTTAAATGATACCCTGAGCATCTTATGTGTATGGTATTTACCATGAAATCTGTTAACGGTGAATATATCAATACTTGGTCAGTTAACTTAAAACTGTTGTTGAAAGTCGAATGTGCGTTTTAGATGTGAAAATGTTACGGATTTACAGATAGAAGCTGTTTTTAGAAGAGTATGTATATATATATGTAAATATATATATATATACGATAGTCACTTACAACAGCTTTCTACAAAAGTTAGAGATTCAGAAAACCCCAATGTCATGTTAGTTTTAAACAGTAGTTTTAAACAAGATTTTGCACTTGAAAAACTATTGATTTTGTATCAATAGCAATAAGTTAATGATATTTCTTACAGCATTCTGATTACGGCAGAGAACCCTATTATTGAAGAAGGAAGGTAAAGACATGTATACATGTACAGAGAATATAGAAAATGCAAAATAAATGTTGTAGAAAACAAATATCAGTTTTTATTAGTATGTCCACATCATAAGGACTTACGTATAAAATATGTATTACATAGGTAGTAAATGCAGTTGAGTTGATCATAAGCTACAAATAAAACACTACTTAGCTTTAATGTACATGTTTAAACATGTTACGTATTGCTGTGACTTTTCTCCTTACGATATAATGTTTGAATTCTTATTTATATTTTACTCAAATTATAGTGTCACTCAATTCCATCAAGCATGTTCTTTGGGTATTGGCAATGTTCTAATTGAATATGCCAATACAATGCTTTCTTGATTTGATAACCCTGGACAAATAATTATATGTTAAACAAAGTAGGTATTTTGATGGCGGTCTTCAATAAACGTCAGTTTTCGGTTTGAAATACATATCCCTGAGAGGATGTAGGACGGTCACAGGGGTCTTCTTGGTTGTTTTCCTTTAACAGTAGCGGAGTCAGGCGGTTGTCAAAAACAAAACAAAACACTTTTACATTCAATGCAAGACTGTGGTAAATTTAACTTTACTAATATGTTTAGTACAGTATAACCCTAACATTCGAACTGCTACACGAAATGAGCACTGAGGAATATCGTCCACTAAAAAACTTAACAATACGATGCTACTAGAATGTAAAATATAATATAATTTCCCCATGGCATCTCAATCTGTTTCAGAACGGTGGCTATTGCTCTCATTTTGTCGTTCTACCTAAAGAAGTTCCGGACGCCATTACCGTTCTGGACGCCTGCTCGCGGCTTTCATATCCGCTGGTCTCACTTTCACAAGATGTTCTCGGTAATCTCATTTTTCAAACAGTTAAGTCAATGCATGTGTATATATTTGAGCAATGGTGAAAAATATTATACTCCAAGACGATCACAGGGTTCTTCTTAGATGCGCGAGAACAGGAGATATGTCTACGCGCATCAGACCCATGGACATATTCGCCTCCGACCCACGACCATACAGCCATGTTTAGCTCATTGTATTTTCTGATAGTTACACTAGTATGATTGGCGCTATGTAAGACCTTATTTTTCCCTGATCATATTCTTCCCACCTGGGAAAAAAAGGATCCTATTCTTCACAGCGGGGGAAAATAATCCCACCTTGGAAAAAAAGGATCCTATTCTTCACAGCGGGGGAAAATAATCCCACCTGGGAAAAAAAGGATCCTATTCTTCACAGCGGGGGAAAATAAGATCTCATTTGTCACACATTTCGAACATATATGTCACAGCTCCTGGGAAATTTGTGATCGAAGCCGTTTTTTTATGTACCATGAAATCACATTCCTCACAGGTCAAAAATTGCATCATTTTTTTAACAAAAAAGTAAATTTTACAACTGAGTTACATTTGTCACAGATTGCTATTTCCAGTATTGCAGATATATTTTGTTGATATACATGTATGAGTATACATTCTTGTCATAAAGAATCGTTGATTTTGTTGTTGTCGTTTTTGTTGCTGTTGCTGTTATTGGCTGCACTTGTAGGCGCAGTGGCGGTTGTTGTAGAGATAGTTGTTTTATTTTTTATGTTGTTGCTGTACGATTATTAGTGGTATAAGTAGGAATAGTATTGGTTCTTGTTTGCACCGTAATAGTTGGTGTATGCCTATTTAAGGTAGATGGCATTGTGTTTGTTGTGAGTTGTGTTGGTATAGACAGATGTACTGGAAAAAGTATTTCCAACGCTTTCAACGGCTAAATTTCGGGCAAGCAGTGAATACCGCAGTGCTAGAAGAGCTTTGGTTTAAAGATAGTTCTGTTCCGAGCTTGCCTGATATGGTCGGGCATTTACGATAGTGTAGCAATTCACCCTCGCGGAAACAATCCGACAAAGATACATATAGAGAAAAAAAATAGTTTTAAGAATTGGTGGTGGAGTTGTTGTTATTGTTGTTGTAAGAATATGTTTTTTGTTCTTGTATAAGGCGTAGTTTTAAGAATATGTGTTGTTGTTTGTTTCAATGGCGTAGAAGTGGTTATTGTAGGTATTCGGCGTTGGGGGACATATTATATAAACCTCGTAGCTTGCCAAAAATATAACGTATATTGAAGTATAAAAAAATCTAAGCCTTTCGTTAAGCCAAATAACTCATTGCATTAAGTATGCCTCTTTCAAAGAAGTACATATAGTTTATATTGTTTTGTACATATCAGTCGGTCGGTAGGTCGTCCCGTCGGTCGGTCAGTCGGTATACCAACGATGTTTTTGGTTTCTAACGATGACTGCATCGTATCTTTGAAAGGTATTTGCATTAGGTGCTCTGAATTGTTTCCCTCCGTCTGCAGATTGAGTTGGGATCTCTAATCATTGAAGTACTTGTGGTTTACCTATTGTTTTTTATTATTATTTGTTTTATTGATAAGTTTCCTCAAGTTAATGCATACTTTGATAAGATTTATCTTTTGCGTTTTATCTTCATTAAGAATTGTTGGGATAAGAGTGAGGTTTGTGCACATAGACTGGTTTAAACCCCCAGGAAATTTACATTTTACTGACTGTTCCAAGGCGGTACCTAACAATTCTTGATAAACATACCAATTATTTATATATGCACTGTGCTGTTTGTAGAGTTGTGTGCTGTTCTATGTTTCTTGTTTGTGAATTTGTGTTCTATGTCTTTGGCGTTGCCCATTGCCACTAAACCGGGCTTATGTTTAAACTTTTTGCTACTGAGCATGTTTCTGTAGCTTTTTGCATATATACCAAAGCTTGTCCGGTTGATAACTAAGGAACGCTTGGGCTTATGATGCTCAAACTTGGCATGGTTTTGGGTCACCAGGTCAAAGGTCAATGTCACAACGACCGTATACAGTAAAAGATTGTGTGATGATAACTAGTGAATGCTTGGGTCTGGGGTATTGTTGTTGATGTTGTTGGTGTTCTTCTTCTTCTTCTTCTTTTTCTTTTTCTTCTTCTTCTTCTTCTTCTTCTTCTTCTTCTTCTTCTTCTTCTTATTCTTCTTCTTCTTCTTCTTCTTCTTCTTCTTCTTCTTCTTCTTCTTCTTCTTCTTCTTTTTATTATTTTCTATTTATTTTTATTATTACATTTTTAATCAAATTTATCAAACAGCAATGTCATCGACAAAATCTGTGAAGAATATGATTCTCTTGCTTACCACCATTTTGGTCAATCATATATGTCACAGTTTGAAACTGTGAAGAATAGGATCCTATATTTCCCAGATCTGTGAAAAATAGGATCGGGAAATAATAAGGTCCTACAGCGCTATCGCCCACTCTTACGACTACACTTATCTTCCGTAGAGGCAAATGGAGATTACTACGCGCGTACCGGATGCACTTTTATTATAAGACAGGTTGCGAAACACTACATGTGTACGATAACGAGTAGTTGACATTAAAATAAAACATTTATTTGAGTTTAAAACTCATATGCAATATCTTTTTTTGTGGGCTGGTTGATTTTAGCATAAATCACGTTCCTTTGCTTGTGTACATGTCATTTCACCCATAGACATACCTGTTCAAGTACTGTCTATAGACTCATTTTCAATCTTGTAGATTCTGATTGCGACACTAGTCGGATGGGCGCTGTCGGCCATTCTGACAACTACAGGGGTGTTCCAAGAGGGCGGTGAAGATAGTCGAGATTACTACGCGCGTACAGACACACGAACATACATCATATATGAGACAAATTGGTTCATTTTTCCATACCCCGGTAAGTGAATACACGTAGGCTTTAGAATAAACGAATAATGCTATTAGAGGGAACAAACTTGCAGAATATTGTTATTGTTATACATAATTAAAGCTAGTATTAAAGTTGCATTTACAACTAAAGAAGTAGAAAATACGGAAAAAAAACATGATGTTTATGATACTTACTTGTATAAGAGGATAGCTTTAAATATACAATTAATATGTTTCACTAAATCGTATTGTATGCCCAATATGGCACACCCAATAAACTACGAAGTCCTACTTTAGGACAATTCGGCCCACCTGGATACGACACAGGCGCACTGATCACTTTTATCCTCGGGACGATTGGTTCTATTATCGATTCCATTGGCGACTATTACGCATGCGTGAAAGTGATTGAAGCCCCGCCTCCTCCAAAACACGCGGTGAATCGAGGAATAGCAGTTGAGGGTTTTATGTCCATTTTGGCGGGGTGGGCAGGTGCGGCACATGCAACCTCAACTTTTGGAGGAAACATTGGGGCTATTGGCATCACGAGGGTACAGTTAAAAATAAAACTTCCGTTTTATAATACTTACAGCCGTTTTATAATTAAGTTTTGTCAGAGTTAGAAATTACTATCTAGAGCATAAATGCTAACCTCACGGTACATGTATATTTAACCTCATAGTAGATGTACATATTACCTCATGGTGCATATTTATCTAACCTCATGGTGCATTTGCATGTATATCTAACCACATGGTACACGTATATCTAAAACAAAATGCATGACCATTCCATATCAACAACTGTTTTGTACAGGCTTATCATGTAATGGTCACTTATCATTCTCATTCGTACAACTTTCGTGTATTACGGTATCACAATCAACGTTTTAACTGCCACACGAATTTTGAAAATGAGTTTTAACAAAGAAGACTAAAAAAATCCTTTATATCTGACAGGTTGCCAGCTTACGTGTGTTCCAAGTGCTGGGGCTTCTGTTCATCATAATGGGGGTGATCGGCAAGGTAGGGGCGGTGTTCATCACTATACCGTACTCAGTGATTGGCGGACTTCAGATCATCAACTTTGGCGTACTGGCAGGCGTCATGCTTTCAAATTTACAGTTTATTGATCTCGGGTCGAAGAGGAATGTCACCATTATTGGCATGTCCATGCTGGTGGCCATGATGATGCCACATTGGGTGAAAACTACGGAAAACCCTATCAACACAGGTACAAGAGAAATTCAGAATGTAATGCAATTAAAGCTCGTTTAGAATTACTATTTAAGATAGGATATTTAATTGATTTCTGTATGCTAGAGATCATAGAATACCGAGATATTGATATAGTAATACAACTATTGTAATGACCGTCTTTACATCCACTAAACGGCCGCTGTAACACCTGTGAAGCGTAATGTTTAACGGACATGGTTTTGTTTTACTTGGCATTTGCATACATACAATATTTTTCACTTCAATGCCATCATTTTCAGGATTTTAAAGTGCACTAGTTAATTTTTTATTTCTTTTGTAGACTTTAAAAGGCGTACGACCAAACCGTATTCAATCAGTTTACAGAAAGAAATTAATATTGAAAGTACGCTTATATTAAGAAGATATGTTACAGCTTCTGAACACGTTAATGTAACTCTGTGTGTCCTTATCTACAATCGTGGAAAGGCTGGCGCCGTTGGTTTTCTTCTAAATAAACGTTAGCACATGCTAACTGCTGGTATACTTCTCTGATTTAGGACTAAACACATCACAAAAATGTTCATCAAATGACTCCAAGTGAATGTAGTGAGTGCTTTGTAAGGGTCTTTGGTAAAATCAAGAACGTATGGATTTGTATTTATTTGAAATGCATCGTTTTTGAGTATAATAGTTTAGTTATTTATTTTTGAAAAATACATATAATGTTAATGTGTCAGTAAAATGTATAACAACCAATTACTGGTCCCTTGATATATAACGCTGAAGACATGTAGATATAATAGCGCAGGTAAGGCGACAACGCAGTTAACATATGTACACAAATAAGTTACTGAAAAAGCAGAAAGCAAATACTGCCTTTTGGTCTGAGGTCAGTATTTTTTAAGACATTTTCATTGCTACACTCACACATGGCTTTTTCCAGCGGCCGTGCATCAACTTTTTCTTGATATAGTCTTACTATTTACAAGCATTTTAAGATGAAACAGGAGGTCTAACGTCTCCATATACCCTATAAGTTGAATTTACGAAGGAACTCTTTTGTTGAGTATGATACTTGGCCATCAGTTTATTCAATATGTTAACCGACGTTTCTGTAAATTGTCAACACCTACACAACATTCTGCCAACCATACGGCATTGTGTCGAATGTTTTATTGCAGGAGGCAGGATACATTTACAATGAAAATGAAAGTACAGGCTGATTATATAAAATGGCATTCTATACGTGGACCAAATCCATGCTGTATTGCCCTCTGTTGTCTATCAGATCTCAGATCTAATTGTCCTGCTGTGCAGCACTGGAGGTTTTATTAAGGAAATGGACATCACATCTTATATAATAGTTTTATTTGTTTACTTTTCCAAGAACTATTACAATTACCATGCACTACAAAAGGAATACGAGTTATGCTATTTTTTTCATCCTTTTCTATAAAATATGGAGTTATGAATATACATTACGTAGGCTATTTATCATTTTAATCAAAGTGCTTAAAACGTTGAAAAGGCTTTCAGTCTGCTACGTTTTAGTGAGTATAATGATGTAATTGTAAAGCAAATTAATATTAACATCTAAAAATAATATATGCATGCTCATGAATTCCTTCGCAAATTCTTATTGATTTTTATGATGAAACTCAATTAATGACCATGGAATATCAGTCACTTGAAATATTCATTCAAAAGTATGAAGCAATTGCAATTAAATATGCAACTTTATCTGGAACTTTGGTTTTACAAACAATGCACTGCCACGGGTAAAGCATTTAGGCATTTTAGTAAAATCTACTCTACACGTCAAACATGACCGGGTAGTATTTCATTTATTACCAGGTCGAGGGTATGTCCGCTAAACTAAAAAAAACATCCAACTAAATGCATTGGACATTTTAATAAAGTTAATGTTAAAGGGTTCTTTCTTAAAAAGTAGGATTCTCGCGAAAAATTTCGCTGGATCGAATCACCCACCTACTATATTGCCTGTATGTATTGATGTATCTTATATTGTCCTCAACCTTTGTCGCTCGTGTACAAAATCGGCAAACATGACATCTCACTGGTCGTAGCAGGCCAAAAGTCTGTTAACGCTTTACGTGCTTTGATTTTAATTGTAAAAGTGTATCACATGCATTTAGTAATGGTTCAAGGTTGATAGTATGTACCTACACAAATGAATGGTTTGTTGCGACATAGTCTAAGTGAAACCAAAGTGTATTTTCCACCGAGTTAGAATTGTAGCGAAATTCAAAAAGAGGCTAAATTATGAAAGTACTAGCAACATTATAACTGTCATAAAATGGGGCCGTTAGTAGATCCGTTGAGTAAATAATGATTTATTAAACCATTTTTCTGCATAATTAAGGCCTCAAGTAGTCACGTTTTCTTTCCTTACGCCAGGTATTGAGGAGCTGAACAACACGATACTTATGCTCCTGGCAAACCCTGTCTTCATGGCTGGCTTTCTGGCCTGCTTTCTCGACAATACTATGCCAGGTAAATGCATTTTTGCAATAATATAAGTGCAATCTTTCCAATTTCTTCTACCATACCCTTTGTAGAGTAACGGACTTAGCGTTCGTAGCGTTTGGTTGTGTACCAACCGTGTCAATGTGTAATTGTCTATTATCTAGTTTGTTTGTTATGTAGAGAACAGTAAATAATGTACTAGTTGGAAAATATAATATCATTCATATAATACCATATAGCATTCAATACTTCTTTCAACTTTGACAGGAACTCTAAAAGAGCGCGGTATCAAAGCCTGGCAGACGGAATTAGAAACCGGTGTAGATGATGAAACCATCATGGAAAATAAGCCCACTAGTGTCGCCGATGCAGATCGACGGAGCAAACTCATCAAGATTCTCTATGTAATTCCGGGATTTAATCGGATCACGAAAAGGTTTCGGTGGATACGGTTCATACCAGTCTGTCAGAGATATAATCCTAAGCTGGACGACTAGGTATAGGTGAAGTCTTCTGTGTCTGTGAAATTACTGTCAGCGCGAATGTTGTGTTTTGCCAAACTATGTAAGTTCTCTGACAATTATTAGGGCATTATTCTCAAAACGGCCCGCTCGGTATATATATCGACTGTATCACCATATACCGTTGGTTGAAGCGAACTCTTGACTTCAACTTATGGCGTAGTTTGTGGGCCATCGACTTCTCATCTTAACGTTCTTGGCGTGCCATTAGACATGATTTGTACTATATTGAACTTTGTGGAACTGCAACTGTTTGATATTTAATTTATCTGGGTTGGTATTTTTATTTCACATCATCACGATGCTGTACGGTACTCTTACTATTGTGTAGAAGTGATCGTCACGCTTTGACCTTGACAAATAACACCACTGTACTTGCCTTGAAACACCATCCATTTTATGTTAATATCGGTCTGAAACAACCAATACTATACTGTGTCAATGTCATGTGCAGTTTATAATTAAGTCAGGCCGATAGCTTCATTCCTAACTTTTTCGAAATCAAAATGTGAACAATAATATCCAATGTTTAGAGAATATTGGGCCGATTGTTTTAAACTATGTTAAAGTTAACAACGCTGTTGACGTCATCGGCGCATTGTATTGTAATTATATTCATGTTCTAGTATTTATTATTGGTGTTGGTGTTTCATTGTGTATATCCAACCGTTACTTTGCAATTATCTCACCTTTATGTGTTTATCTTTCATTTCTAAAATATAACCATTTATAGTCAACATTACCCTGAAATAAAAACTAATCAGAAATAGCTGTTTTTTTATAGCAAATAGTTAAAGTATTTTTATTAATCATCAATGTATACAGTACAGTCCATGTAGTTCATGAACATGCTATTTTATAATGCATTGAATACTGATTAAAATTAAGATAGCTGAATATACTCATTTTCTTGGTAAACCATCTAATCGATCGCTGAGACGTAAAGTACATCTTTCTAGGTGACTAATGCGGCGTTCACACAGTGCCGATTATAGCTCCCGTTTGAGATCAGACAGCGCTACGACACGAAAAGCGAAAAAGTCGGATTACTATCCTCAATGATCTGGAATGTCCTATCATTGTCTGAACGCAGTCGTATATGTTCGTAACAGAGTCCTACGGATCGGGAATGGTCCGGAGAGGTCGGCCAAGCACTCCCGACAGTTAGGTGCGTCCCGTAACATTCGGGAAACTCAGCCGATTTTGTCTAGTCATATTACAATCGTGACTATGTCGTGACAGATTCTGTTGTATCGGATCAAAATCGTAACAATGTCCTGTGTTGTCTGGTCATTGTCCTGTGGAACGGGCATGATCTGGAGAAATTTTGCATTGCCGTTTCTTGCCGATTGAGTCCAGATTGCGTCCAGATCTTGCCGTCAGCGTCGGTTCATTGTCTGGTCACTGTCTGATCTCTGTCGGATCGCATTCGGGAGAATCGGGACGCTGTCGGGACGTTTTTTACCATGACAAAGATACAAATCGGATCAGAATCGGATTGAGAACGGGATAATCGGGACGAATTCTGCTGGAAACGGCTGGATCGGGACGCCTCCTGAACAGTATCTGATTGTTGTCGTGATTAAATAAATATTTTTACAAATTTTAATAAAAAAGTTTGAATTTCCAGCCACGAATCACAGGACTTTTGACACATTTTAATCGGGAATGGTCCTATCAAGGACGGCAGTAAAAATCCTGAATGTGTGACTTAGGCTTAAGGGACCAAGGACCTTCTCGTCCATAGGTCGTAAACGTCATGACATTCGCATATTATTGTTGAAATGTTCACTCATGTTTTATGGTGTTATTGTTATTTTGTGTACTTCAATGTGAGCCGCTGTTGCAAAAACCATACAGCTCATTTCAATTATCAATACTTATACTGCACAGTAGGGAAAACATGACTGCTTCACTTGTCTAGCTGTTCAGTCACAAGAGATTACTGCGACAAAATCAGAACTGGTTTGTTTCATTTTCAACGCACCGAAGCTTATTTTATTATAATACTTTCGAATTATATAACGTCCAAAGGCATAATTATTATATTGCAATGAAATTCAAAGTGGTGTGAGGGAATATTTCTACGCCAACTTCACTCCTTACAGAAATCCGTCAAAATGACCTAGCGATGACACAGCGATGATATTGAGAATTTTGCGAAAGCATAATGAACTGTTCCAAACTTCTTTGTTTTTAATGGATTTCATACAAAGTTATCTTTATTTTAGATAATACCTTTCAGTCGTGCATTTTTATTTTTTCTTATTACTGTTAATACCTTCTGGTGGTTACGAAATACCATTTCTGTTTCTAATGTGAGGACCGCCCAAATTTAAAAACAAAAAGGTTTTTCCGTAACCGTCAAACGATATATATGTTTTATATATATACAAATTAATTCTAAAAAAATGAGTGAACTTCACTCGAGAGATCGAACAATCAATGAAAGAATAAATAGAAAGTTTCGTGAGCCTGTTTTTCTAAAACTTCTTGTCAAAGCTGAATTCAACCTGTCATTTAGGGTCAACGTTTTATAGTCAACCGTAACGTGAGTTTTTGTGAGCATGGGTGTTGACGATGATTGATATGACATGACATATTTCATCTGTGGTTTGTGTTATGAGGCAAAAGTATGATTACCAAGAAAACATGCCGAAACCCAGGCTTTTATCATCCCCTGTAGGTATATAAACGTGAGCAGAAAATAGTTCTACATGCAAGATCTACTCAGGGTAAACACAGGTAAGTCTCTTTAGTGACATTGTCGGTAAAGTATTACTTTATTAATATGAAGTGTTGGGAAAACAAATTCATAGGTTATATGAGTACAACCGATTGTTTTACTGTTTACCATAAATACACAGTATTGGTGTTCGCACTTATTTTACCAGTTCGTTGAATAGAAACCAAATAAACAACATTGACATTTCCAAAGTTTTACTTCTGCATAATAAATATTATAATCGTATAATAGCCTTGCTATATAATAACTACAATTGGTACAACAGTTTAACAAACAAAAATAAAAGGATTGGCCAAATATGGCCGTGAAAACGGACTCTATGATAGGTCATAGTGACACACGCCTGGAAGTCCGAATGGAAAAAACCACGCAAGCCGAGAGAGGCTAGGCTGAGCCGTTGTATTAAATGTATATTCAAAGTGTACTCTATAAATACTATAGTGTCTTATGATATGCCCGTGCTGGAATAGACTGTTTGGCAAAATGCTACAACCCAGCAACTTCGGTCTACGTGCAAATGCTTCTTACCAAAAGCAACTGCAAAACCCGCAATATACCCGCAATCTCCTAGCAACGCAACGCAACAATGCAACCCACAATTGCCAACAGCCAATGCAACATCCGCAATATATCTCCGCAATCTCATGGCAACGCAACGCAATGCAACGCAAAAACGCAACCACCGGGACGCCAAGTACTAGGACGTTGCAAGAGACTCCTTAAGAACTTGTTATTCCAGCAACGGGATAATAAACGTTATTTATATCTATATCCATCCTAATTAATTGATTTTAGTTTATAATTCCCAATTTCTCATGCATAGCCCTCTTGTTGACTCCCTTACCGAGTGATAACTAGCACCGAGGTGCTCGACCAAGGTAAAAGGTCTCAACAAGCCCAAATACATCTAAATCATAAATTATATATGTATGCATTTTTAAATTGAAATGGATGACAGCCTAGCCAGCTCTCGGCTTGCGATTTTTTCCCGCCGCCTTCACGACTGACTAAGTATTCTAAAAACAAAAACATGTGGAACCTTGGAAAGCGGCACTCATACCTCAAACTTCTATAAATACTACCTCAAATGCAAGCTACCGGTAACCAAATTACGCTGGTTAACCATTTAAGCAACAAAGCAGCTATTGAAACAAAAATAATAAATAAATAATAATTTCAAACAGAAAGTAGTTTCCGATGTCCATTGCTCCATATTTATACATTCTTAAATCACAAACAAAATATGTGCATATTTACAACATGTGAAGAAAGTACATAATGTCCACAAGTCTGGTCCAGTCCAATGCATCTATAACCAAAGTCATTTCCACTAAAGTGAGGGTCGACACTCTTTCATGGCCTCTGTATGGCAACAGTCAATTGTTCCATACTAAACTCCTATCCGCACGAGTTTCCAGTTATGATAAATCACCATGACTACAAGATAGTAATTCAGTCTGATGGTGCGAAACAACATGGTCACAAGCAATGTTCATATAGCGGTTGCACGTTAAGAAGCGACTCTATATTCCTGGCACTCTAGACAGATTCAGATGGCGATTTGTGATCCGTTGCTCCCCGACATGTTTTAGGGTATACATCGATCCGACCTGTCAATCAAACTAATCATTATTGACCAATGAGAAAGCTGCAAATTATTCACCGAGTCCCGTCCGCCATCTTTACCCACACACAGAGCAGCGATAACTGTTTACAACCGGACATTTTATTGAAGTTTTAAGACTTATTTGTGAAAATGGTTAAACGATGCGGATGGGGAATATGTTATGCGGATGAAAGGTATCCGGAGGGAGTAAATGGAGGCCGATTTAAACGATTTCCGACCTATAATCCGACATTGAGAAGTGCAAATGCTGGATTAAAGCCTGTGGACGGCCACACGAGAAACTGAATGTTAACAGGATAAACCAGCACGAAGATGTCTGCTCGAAGGTTAGTATATTAAAATTTGGTTTTCTCGTAAAACGATCAAAATACAATCATTTCAATTATAATTCGGAATTCTGCAAATGTTTATTTTGTTTACTTTCTTGTGACCTAAATATTGACCTCCATGATCATGCTAGTTGAAACCTTAAACAGTTTCCATCAGGTTATGAATGTGTCAAGTTTAAACTACTGTTTTATTGTATACTATGCTACTGACTGGCATTGTGGAGTCTTGTCACACTAATTATATTTTACTATTATGCATATTTAAGCTTTTTCATGGAGGAAATGGACCATCTAAAGAGTATCCTGACCCATTATAAATCAGCTGATGGCTGGAGAATAAAATCTTCAAGAAAACTCCCCACAAAGCGGTCACTTGGAAAGGAAACTTATGGCAGCATTTATACACAAAATGCAAGTGTATGCATTTAATACAAGATATCACATGCCTGTACGTTAGAGTTTTATTTATCTTTATCGAGTGCGCGAAAGATTGAATAACATGTACCATTTAACTGAGACTGTATTATTTTGTAGACTTCTACTCACTTTTATAATGCCACTGTTCCTTTTTCAATACAAAACAACAGCATTATAGTTACATATATTTTAATTCAAGTATTTTGTATGTTACAGAACAGAACACTCAAAAGAACTGAAGAGAACATTATTACACGGAAATAATACAGTTTTTTGTGTAAATTTGCATAAAAATATATCAACATTACAAAAAATAAAATTCAGAGAAAAGCTGGTCCAGGATCCTGCAGACACTGTACCAGGAGTAGAAACACAGACCGAATGTCCATGTAAGTGAAACCAACACTCTAACAAACTCTGTCAAAACGAACGCCCCCTGGAGAGACATCAATCCGCCATAGCATGCATGTGGACCAGACTCGAACCACCGCTGCGATACATACTGTAACATACAAAATACGAAAGCAGCAACACATGAAAGTATATTTCTAAGCGGCAAAATTTAAACTGAATTACTTTAAAACTTATATAACAGGTGAATTCTAAACGAAAGGTAAATGGGGAAAACAATCTATGACTGGGTGGGCTGGGCGGGTTTTTTTAATTTCGGTCCTCTCCGCACGAGATTTCGCTAGCAAAGAAAGATTCCCCGTTAATAGACCGGTTTAATTTAATTCAAAAGGGCACTTTAAACTAGTGTCAAATATCGAGAACCAGTCCGCATTGACTTGACCGATAGAGGCCGAGAGTGTTCCGATTGCTTAGCAACGGAACAACAGACCTTAAATTCAATCTCGCGAAAATAATAAAATTTATTTTTAAGCAAAATAAATTAACATATTATCCAAATTGTCTGTAGCTCCATATCACTTAGAGCAAATCTGACAGTGAACACAAACAATAATAATCCTTAGAGCATTTTCGGTCTACGTGACTTGTTACAGTTTATTTCTATAGATCGCTCTCCACTCTGGGTAATTATTAACACAGGCATCTGAATCATTGTTTTTCACTAAAATGTTGTTTAAAACCATTTTGGGTTGGAAACTTTTTTGTATATCAAAGGCACTAAATATCTTCAGATGTGTTGTTTATCTCATTGTATGTACCAAAAATGGTTTTAAACAACATTTTAGTGACAAACAATGATTCAGATGCCTGTGATTATTGAGTGACAGTTACGGATATGGTTGTCTGGAGACAGTTGAAGCAAAATTTAAAATATATGTGAAATCAATAGCTATCAAATCGTATTGAAAACTATTCAGTACACAACTACAATACTTAAAGCAAATACAGTTCACAAATCTGCATTCTTTTGTGGATCAGAAATAATAACAAACTTAAAGATGTCATTCTAGTAAAGTTCATTAGTATGCAAACATACCTAGATAATTATTATAATTTAAATATCAACTAATTGTTGATTGTTAAACGAAAAGTACCATAAACGTTCATGTTTCGGTGCTTTTCAATTTTTGTGCAAATCTCAATCCGTTCTATTTGCTATAATTGCTATTTGCTATAATTGCATGTTCCGTGACAAAGGCGAAACAATTAACCATCGCCCGTCTTTCATTTAAGTAATAGTTAGATGGCATGAAGTAAATTATTAATGAACAATGATAATGTTTGTGCGGAGTGATTGTGATAAGCCCTTCTTAATCATTAAGATTTTGCTTAAGGTCATCTAACTGACTTAAAATACAACAGCATTGTCTAATACATCGTCAACGCAAATTCTGACTCGGGGACTCAACGGTGTATCGGATGAGTGGCAATTGGCGGACCTGGTGGTGGTGGTGGTGTTAGTAGTTTATACTCCGGGTCCCGGCGTGAGCACATTGAAGGGTCCCAGAGTGACAGTTCAACCACCGCACACCTATCCTGGGCGGTGAACCAGTACTAGGTGCCTTCACTTCTGCAAGGAACTGACAACTTCTGTACATGCCAGGGGCAGTGGTACAGTGCGAATGGTCGTAGAAAGGATTTCATAACCAATCACAACAGAAGTGACCTGGTCCAACCGGGAATCGAACCCGGGTTGTCCGATTAACAGTCCAACGCTCTACCGACTGAGCTAACCGGGCGGACCTAATTGGCGGACCTGTAAACACCTCCGAAAGTTATACGTCAAGATTAAGTCTACTACTATCTGCAATTTCATTGGCTGAACATGTTGGTTGCGTTCTAATGAAACTTACCCCTGTGTGGTTTAACGTTTGCGCCAAAATACCACGTGACTACACAGAAGGCGGAGCTAGTTGTTCAGATAAGTGCGAACACCAAATTTAGTAGAGTGCATTTTTAGCTGTTCAGTCACAAGAGATTACTGCGACAAAATCAGAACTGGTTTGTTTCATTTTCAACGCACCGAAGCTTATTTTATTATAATACTTTCCAATTATATAACGTCCAAAGGCATAATTATTATATTGCAATGAAATTCAAAGTGGTGTGAGGGAATATTTCTACGCCAACTTCACTCCTTACAGAAATCCGTCAAAATGACCTAGCGATGACACAGCGATGATATTGAGAATTTTGCGAAAGCATAATGAACTGTTCCAAACTTCTTTGTTTTTAATGGATTTCATACAAAGTTATCTTTATTTTAGATAATACCTTTCAGTCGTGCATTTTTATTTTTTCTTATTACTGTTAATACCTTCTGGTGGTTACGAAATACCATTTCTGTTTCTAATGTGAGGACCGCCCAAATTTAAAAACAAAAAGGTTTTTCCGTAACCGTCAAACGATATATATGTTTTATATATATACAAATTAATTCTAAAAAAATGAGTGAACTTCACTCGAGAGATCGAACAATCAATGAAAGAATAAATAGAAAGTTTCGTGAGCCTGTTTTTCTAAAACTTCTTGTCAAAGCTGAATTCAACCTGTCATTTAGGGTCAACGTTTTATAGTCAACCGTAACGTGAGTTTTTGTGAGCATGGGTGTTGACGATGATTGATATGACATGACATATTTCATCTGTGGTTTGTGTTATGAGGCAAAAGTATGATTACCAAGAAAACATGCCGAAACCCAGGCTTTTATCATCCCCTGTAGGTATATAAACGTGAGCAGAAAATAGTTCTACATGCAAGATCTACTCAGGGTAAACACAGGTAAGTCTCTTTAGTGACATTGTCGGTAAAGTATTACTTTATTAATATGAAGTGTTGGGAAAACAAATTCATAGGTTATATGAGTACAACCGATTGTTTTACTGTTTACCATAAATACACAGTATTGGTGTTCGCACTTATTTTACCAGTTCGTTGAATAGAAACCAAATAAACAACATTGACATTTCCAAAGTTTTACTTCTGCATAATAAATATTATAATCGTATAATAGCCTTGCTATATAATAACTACAATTGGTACAACAGTTTAACAAACAAAAATAAAAGGATTGGCCAAATATGGCCGTGAAAACGGACTCTATGATAGGTCATAGTGACACACGCCTGGAAGTCCGAATGGAAAAAACCACGCAAGCCGAGAGAGGCTAGGCTGAGCCGTTGTATTAAATGTATATTCAAAGTGTACTCTATAAATACTATAGTGTCTTATGATATGCCCGTGCTGGAATAGACTGTTTGGCAAAATGCTACAACCCAGCAACTTCGGTCTACGTGCAAATGCTTCTTACCAAAAGCAACTGCAAAACCCGCAATATACCCGCAATCTCCTAGCAACGCAACGCAACAATGCAACCCACAATTGCCAACAGCCAATGCAACATCCGCAATATATCTCCGCAATCTCATGGCAACGCAACGCAATGCAACGCAAAAACGCAACCACCGGGACGCCAAGTACTAGGACGTTGCAAGAGACTCCTTAAGAACTTGTTATTCCAGCAACGGGATAATAAACGTTATTTATATCTATATCCATCCTAATTAATTGATTTTAGTTTATAATTCCCAATTTCTCATGCATAGCCCTCTTGTTGACTCCCTTACCGAGTGATAACTAGCACCGAGGTGCTCGACCAAGGTAAAAGGTCTCAACAAGCCCAAATACATCTAAATCATAAATTATATATGTATGCATTTTTAAATTGAAATGGATGACAGCCTAGCCAGCTCTCGGCTTGCGATTTTTTCCCGCCGCCTTCACGACTGACTAAGTATTCTAAAAACAAAAACATGTGGAACCTTGGAAAGCGGCACTCATACCTCAAACTTCTATAAATACTACCTCAAATGCAAGCTACCGGTAACCAAATTACGCTGGTTAACCATTTAAGCAACAAAGCAGCTATTGAAACAAAAATAATAAATAAATAATAATTTCAAACAGAAAGTAGTTTCCGATGTCCATTGCTCCATATTTATACATTCTTAAATCACAAACAAAATATGTGCATATTTACAACATGTGAAGAAAGTACATAATGTCCACAAGTCTGGTCCAGTCCAATGCATCTATAACCAAAGTCATTTCCACTAAAGTGAGGGTCGACACTCTTTCATGGCCTCTGTATGGCAACAGTCAATTGTTCCATACTAAACTCCTATCCGCACGAGTTTCCAGTTATGATAAATCACCATGACTACAAGATAGTAATTCAGTCTGATGGTGCGAAACAACATGGTCACAAGCAATGTTCATATAGCGGTTGCACGTTAAGAAGCGACTCTATATTCCTGGCACTCTAGACAGATTCAGATGGCGATTTGTGATCCGTTGCTCCCCGACATGTTTTAGGGTATACATCGATCCGACCTGTCAATCAAACTAATCATTATTGACCAATGAGAAAGCTGCAAATTATTCACCGAGTCCCGTCCGCCATCTTTACCCACACACAGAGCAGCGATAACTGTTTACAACCGGACATTTTATTGAAGTTTTAAGACTTATTTGTGAAAATGGTTAAACGATGCGGATGGGGAATATGTTATGCGGATGAAAGGTATCCGGAGGGAGTAAATGGAGGCCGATTTAAACGATTTCCGACCTATAATCCGACATTGAGAAGTGCAAATGCTGGATTAAAGCCTGTGGACGGCCACACGAGAAACTGAATGTTAACAGGATAAACCAGCACGAAGATGTCTGCTCGAAGGTTAGTATATTAAAATTTGGTTTTCTCGTAAAACGATCAAAATACAATCATTTCAATTATAATTCGGAATTCTGCAAATGTTTATTTTGTTTACTTTCTTGTGACCTAAATATTGACCTCCATGATCATGCTAGTTGAAACCTTAAACAGTTTCCATCAGGTTATGAATGTGTCAAGTTTAAACTACTGTTTTATTGTATACTATGCTACTGACTGGCATTGTGGAGTCTTGTCACACTAATTATATTTTACTATTATGCATATTTAAGCTTTTTCATGGAGGAAATGGACCATCTAAAGAGTATCCTGACCCATTATAAATCAGCTGATGGCTGGAGAATAAAATCTTCAAGAAAACTCCCCACAAAGCGGTCACTTGGAAAGGAAACTTATGGCAGCATTTATACACAAAATGCAAGTGTATGCATTTAATACAAGATATCACATGCCTGTACGTTAGAGTTTTATTTATCTTTATCGAGTGCGCGAAAGATTGAATAACATGTACCATTTAACTGAGACTGTATTATTTTGTAGACTTCTACTCACTTTTATAATGCCACTGTTCCTTTTTCAATACAAAACAACAGCATTATAGTTACATATATTTTAATTCAAGTATTTTGTATGTTACAGAACAGAACACTCAAAAGAACTGAAGAGAACATTATTACACGGAAATAATACAGTTTTTTGTGTAAATTTGCATAAAAATATATCAACATTACAAAAAAAAAAATTCAGAGAAAAGCTGGTCCAGGATCCTGCAGACACTGTACCAGGAGTAGAAACACAGACCGAATGTCCATGTAAGTGAAACCAACACTCTAACAAACTCTGTCAAAACGAACGCCCCCTGGAGAGACATCAATCCGCCATAGCATGCATGTGGACCAGACTCGAACCACCGCTGCGATACATACTGTAACATACAAAATACGAAAGCAGCAACACATGAAAGTATATTTCTAAGCGGCAAAATTTAAACTGAATTACTTTAAAACTTATATAACAGGTGAATTCTAAACGAAAGGTAAATGGGGAAAACAATCTATGACTGGGTGGGCTGGGCGGGTTTTTTTAATTTCGGTCCTCTCCGCACGAGATTTCGCTAGCAAAGAAAGATTCCCCGTTAATAGACCGGTTTAATTTAATTCAAAAGGGCACTTTAAACTAGTGTCAAATATCGAGAACCAGTCCGCATTGACTTGACCGATAGAGGCCGAGAGTGTTCCGATTGCTTAGCAACGGAACAACAGACCTTAAATTCAATCTCGCGAAAATAATAAAATTTATTTTTAAGCAAAATAAATTAACATATTATCCAAATTGTCTGTAGCTCCATATCACTTAGAGCAAATCTGACAGTGAACACAAACAATAATAATCCTTAGAGCATTTTCGGTCTACGTGACTTGTTACAGTTTATTTCTATAGATCGCTCTCCACTCTGGGTAATTATTAACACAGGCATCTGAATCATTGTTTTTCACTAAAATGTTGTTTAAAACCATTTTGGGTTGGAAACTTTTTTGTATATCAAAGGCACTAAATATCTTCAGATGTGTTGTTTATCTCATTGTATGTACCAAAAATGGTTTTAAACAACATTTTAGTGACAAACAATGATTCAGATGCCTGTGATTATTGAGTGACAGTTACGGATATGGTTGTCTGGAGACAGTTGAAGCAAAATTTAAAATATATGTGAAATCAATAGCTATCAAATCGTATTGAAAACTATTCAGTACACAACTACAATACTTAAAGCAAATACAGTTCACAAATCTGCATTCTTTTGTGGATCAGAAATAATAACAAACTTAAAGATGTCATTCTAGTAAAGTTCATTAGTATGCAAACATACCTAGATAATTATTATAATTTAAATATCAACTAATTGTTGATTGTTAAACGAAAAGTACCATAAACGTTCATGTTTCGGTGCTTTTCAATTTTTGTGCAAATCTCAATCCGTTCTATTTGCTATAATTGCTATTTGCTATAATTGCATGTTCCGTGACAAAGGCGAAACAATTAACCATCGCCCGTCTTTCATTTAAGTAATAGTTAGATGGCATGAAGTAAATTATTAATGAACAATGATAATGTTTGTGCGGAGTGATTGTGATAAGCCCTTCTTAATCATTAAGATTTTGCTTAAGGTCATCTAACTGACTTAAAATACAACAGCATTGTCTAATACATCGTCAACGCAAATTCTGACTCGGGGACTCAACGGTGTATCGGATGAGTGGCAATTGGCGGACCTGGTGGTGGTGGTGGTGTTAGTAGTTTATACTCCGGGTCCCGGCGTGAGCACATTGAAGGGTCCCAGAGTGACAGTTCAACCACCGCACACCTATCCTGGGCGGTGAACCAGTACTAGGTGCCTTCACTTCTGCAAGGAACTGACAACTTCTGTACATGCCAGGGGCAGTGGTACAGTGCGAATGGTCGTAGAAAGGATTTCATAACCAATCACAACAGAAGTGACCTGGTCCAACCGGGAATCGAACCCGGGTTGTCCGATTAACAGTCCAACGCTCTACCGACTGAGCTAACCGGGCGGACCTAATTGGCGGACCTGTAAACACCTCCGAAAGTTATACGTCAAGATTAAGTCTACTACTATCTGCAATTTCATTGGCTGAACATGTTGGTTGCGTTCTAATGAAACTTACCCCTGTGTGGTTTAACGTTTGCGCCAAAATACCACGTGACTACACAGAAGGCGGAGCTAGTTGTTCAGATAAGTGCGAACACCAAATTTAGTAGAGTGCATTTTTGGCGTTGTACAAAAATAGGGCCGTCGTTTTCAGTTAACGGCCTCGCTGCGCTCACTCCATTTTCTGTAGATTACCAAAATGAACTCTAACATATACTTGGAAGGACTTGAGGTTAATACGGTTAAGTTTATTGCATACGACAAGCTTATTTAATTTAATGTTATGACAATTTACTAAATATACAGTATCAATGAAAATAACCTATAGTTGCTTATTTTTTTTATTTCGCCCTTCTATCACCAAATATTAAATATCAGAATTATTGACAATTTGCACATTTCCCTTCCAATGATCATGACTGATGATTTTAAATGGTACTATGAAATCAATATATATCTATGAATTCATATTTTCCCGTTTTATAATTTCAAGCAACACAAGATGAGAATTTTACTGTTGTTCGCTGCGCTCCTGTGTGTTGTCATGGCAACATATTCAGGCCGTTACAGTGAGTACTATACATGTGTTTAAGTAAATGTTTCACATCTGCAAAAATCAGCTGAAGAAAATGTTGTTATGGTTTATAATACGTTCTGAGGAAATGCCAATTTAATGCCTATGATTTATTGTCTTCTCTTATTTCGATCGGTTTTAAGAACACAGCTGTATGTACACATATATACATATGGTGTTAAAGATGTCCTCCTAGGTATTTCAAAGACTATAGGTTTAATAAATAGCGGGTTATATGTTTAAGATGCTTTAGAAAAATAAACAAGACAGAAGAACGTTTTGAACACTAGTCTATTACAATAACATAATAACATCATTGCTTATGAGGTAAATAGCAAAATTAATAAATAATATAACATATATCTTTTCCCTATAACTGTCGTGTTTTCAGTATTTCCTTTTACACACGGCTGTGTTTATTCATAGTTATTACGATATTTACTTATACTGTGTACACGTGTGTATACCATTTAAAATGGTGTAGTAAAAGAAAAGTTATCTTTGATTTAAGTCTTTATTTTAAGCAAAATATTGCCTTCCGACGTAGCATATATGACGTAATTTATCACGTGGTATACACACACTGTTATACATCAATAACAAATTTTCAGGAACGTAATGTTTTTACTAAAGAATATTTACAAAAAATGTCCATCTGCTGATTTGTGTTTATATTCAAGAAAATGTTTTCAATCATTAATGCGATTGATTAATGACGTAATTTCCTGACTGTAAATTCCAGGAAATGTCGAGTAAAATTCGTAAGTTAAAACTTCGAACAGTGCTTTCAATCGTGGGCGTAATCATAGGGGGCATATTATAAGCGGAATGTTACGGTAGGATGTATTTCTGACGACATCTATTATATCTTGTCAGATTGTGGTCTCGAAAGATATTTGTAAATGTGAACAACAGGACGTCAGAAAAAACTTCCTATCATAGAACAGAACATTTATTTCCAAGAAGGTCATAGACCCATCTGGCAAAACATGCACATACAATGGCGACAAAAGCAGCAATAACACAATAAACACAAATTATGAACACAATGATATAGATAAATTATAATAATAAATACATAATTATACAGATATAGAGAGGTGCACTAATAATTAATATGTATCTTTGTATTCATAAGAGCACTTGATTCAGTTACTGTGTTCTTCTTAACAAACAAATAAATTTATGCTGTAGCCTGAGTAATACAAATACAATCTTAAAGGACTACTTTACTATCAATTGTAGTTAGTTACAGAGATCTCATTTTGTTCAAAATTTAGTTTTACTTTTGAAACAGCAAGTTATCCGTCAAAATGATTTAATTTAAAAAAAAAATATACGTTTAACTGTAGATTTTCTTTGGAAATGAAAATAAAAATACCGTTTATTAGCGATATGGTATTTCTTTTTTTCAATCGTTTTCAAACACTTGCTCTCGTTTGGACAAAGTACACACTTTTTTAAAACAAAATAAATGTTGTTTTATAATTCTATACAATTTAACATATTTTCAAAATCTCTAAATTTTTAATACGAACATTTAATATTGTGTAAGATCGTTATCGCCAAGGCACAAATGGATTCCGCGGGGGTTATATTGAAGGATACGGGTCTAGAGGAGTCGGTCGCGTAGGTTACATCCAGGGACCCTACGGTGGCTTCATTGGCGGAGCGCAGTTTGGTGTTAATGTACCATATTGAGACTACAGAGAGGGATATGGGGGTAGTTATGGAGGTGAGCCTAAACATGTTGTACAATTGAAACGTGTGCACAAATAACAATGTATTTAAGAGTACCATTATAAACATGATGATTAAATCTGTGAGCGTTCTTATGAAAAAACTTGTTCAAACTATGCAGCAAACATATATATATATGTTTAATGTAATACATTTACTTAGAATGTCTTTTGTTATAAGCATATGAATAAGTGTTGTATAATATACGTACCGATATATAGTGTACTGTGTATAACAAAGACTTGTTCATTTTCTATAAAACATGGTTATGGACGTCACATTCAACTGTGTTTTTGTTCATAATTATAGAAAGATAAACACAATTAAATTATAAAAACACGATACAATTTCTGTCCCGTATGTAGAGTTAGCATGCACTATTACACTGCTATGCAGTATGCTGCGTTCTTCGTGTTTATGGAAAACAACATACAGTTGTAATGTATTTTCCATAAAACGGTTAGATACATTGAAGCTCGGGTAGACAATTCAAAGGAACTACAAATGTGTGTTCGTTAAAATGAAGCTTGGGTAGAATATACGACAGACAAAGACCCACAACTTGTCCCATTAAAGCAAGTACTTTTGCAAAAGTTGACCTAACAACAGAAAAAAAATGTTGGTCAGAAAAACTTGACAACTTGTTTTCCTTCAGAATTATTCCTTCAACGTTGTTATATCAAGGTATCCCATGAAAACATGTTAAAACATTGTTCATGTAGGTCATTTCGGTAAAGACAAGCGCTTGAGAATATTATATTTCGGCTGCCAATTTAAGCGGTAACCAAAATATTACCTTTGAGCTGAAAAAGCCCTCTTGTGACAACCTCAAAATTTGATAAGCATCTGCAACAAAGCCAATATTACAAAATATAACCGAAAGGTTATACGAAATATTAAACACTTCTGTTATAGTTTGTTGTTTCAATTATAATCACACACTAGGGTACTAGCAATTAGTGTTTCTTGATAAAGGAAAGGTCTGGTGTTTGTTTGAAGTGCTGTTGTGTGAAAGGACTTTAGTTGTACATTAGCATTTATGGCAAATGTTAGGTAAAGGTACTTTAAAAGAATACAGTGGTTTAATAACGGTGCTAAATAGTTTTAAGTGCAAAGATAACAGTACAAATACAACTAATCTTAAGACATATCCAAAACACATGGAATAACATCCAGTACAGGGATATAAATATTTCTAGAAAAAGCAAATATGTATTCAAACATAATCATTTCTTTCTTTGAAAGCTTTTAAACAATAAATAGCTAGTTTAACCAGAAGAGATTTATCATCTGTTTGCAGTAGAGTAATACATTTTTCCATACTAGGATGTCTTGAATAGTAATTTGGCAAATACCTTCTACGAATATCAGCATATAGTGGACATCTTAAAACGAAATGGTACTCGTCTTCTATATCGTTAAGGTTGCAATAGGTACATTTTCTATCATGTCTTGCAATACCATTATGTCGGCCAACTTCAATATTTAAGCTATGGGAAGATAGCCGTAATTGTGCAAGCACTTGTCTGTATTTGATATTGTCCAATAAAGAAATATATTTAGAAACTTGGTAATTACATTTAAATTCTTTATATATAATTAATGAACTACAGCTATCCATACCCACTCTCCATTCTGAAATATAAATATCTCGTAATCTATTTCTAAGCAGAGGTACAAATGCAGACATATTCACTGATTCGGGGAATAACCAAACATCATTTAAACCTGAGCGTTGTAATACATCTCGAACATTCGAGGCCCAATTTATGACAATAGGATTTAGTTCTACTTCACTCACTTCCTTTAAAATGATAGTTCTTAAATACAATTCTTAGATTTGCATGTAAACAATTTAACAAAATATTTAATGCATCGCATGTATCTTTCAATATATAATGGGAACCGGCCCAGCTCGCTATATAGCGAAAGAGTATTTGTCGACCTTTTCACTTTGAGGATCCATTTACAAAACCTTTTTTGCACTCTTTCCAAACATTCATACTTACCAAATCCCCATACCTCAGATCCATAATTAAGTATAGACATAACATATGCATCAAACAGATTAAAAAGAATATGGACAGGGGCAAGTGTATCTTTTATAATCGCAAATAAACTATTCATAGACCTTATAGCTTTGCCAGCTAAAGTTTTAGCTGCTTGAGCAAATGAGCCACCAGATGAGAAAACAACACCAAGATAATTAACGATTTCTACAATAACACCTTTATATTTCCATTCAACATTTTGTGACAATCTACCGCCTTTTCTAAAATAAATACAACAATTTTAGTTTTTTCAACATTTACAGTGAGATTCTAAAGAAGTGTGATAGTAGTTTGTTGCAATAATTATGCATCATGGCCTTTAATTGTAAAGTATGATAGCAGTTTGTTGCAATAAGTGTGACATATGTTTAATATGTTCCTAATGAATCCCTTCCTTTGGGTATTGGCGTCGTACTACTAATTCGTTACAGTAATATTCACAGCATTTGTCATTGAAATATTTTGAGGATTAAATATTAATAGTGTCATGCAAATTATGAATGTTTTTTTGTGTGGATTATATAGTTATTTGTGTTTGACAATGTGGGAACAACGTGCGACGTAATCAGCATGGGATCCAGTGTGAAAGCTGTGAGGAATGGCAGCACCGAACGTGCAATTCAGGTTAGTGGAGATTATACACCACGTTTCATTATTATTATTATTTGTGGTAAATGTCTAGTCTCCGATCTCCTATCGCTATTTTATTTTAGTCACAAAAATATTATGTTGTCTTGAATGTAGTAGTATGGCATAGATACACGTTCAATTGGCTTTTTTGATGGTTTACATGAACCATATTTTATTGATCAAGAATTTTGCAAAACGCAATTGTTAGCTTTTAACAACATGTTGTCAAATACTGATAAACCTTCATCATTGTTGTATATATTATGTTAAGGCACGTGCCTGCCATTGTGTTTACAAGGCCACTTCTGTTTAGTGTCACTAAAGTGGACACCCGTGGCCCATGTCACACCCTTTTTCATTGTTCAGGGACGCTGTTTTTTTTTATTTCATCTTCATCTGACTAAAAAATATATTTTTAAATATGTTTGTTCAAAGAAATGAGTTGTACATTTCATGCTGTTAATATTTCCATTAATTAGTATGATATCCTATCATATCCAGGAACGCCTACACGGCCGGGGACATCTCCACGTCAGGGCTCCTGAATCTGTGATATATGGACATCAGTGCTCAGTACAGAGGAACTGGAGGATGAAGATTAACTGTTAATTGTATTGCTATCTAGTCTTATCATTATTAGTATTGCCTTCAACATTATTTTCATTATAGTTTTATTATAATTTGTATTATTAGTATCATTGTAGTCGATGTTAGTATAATTCTTATCATTATTGTTATTATGCCTGTTATCAAATACATATTTGGGAAATAATTACATGTATTTCTTGTTTTAAAAAAATATATATACATTTACCCAAACTGATTGATGTATAAAATTAAAATATGAATATAAAATGTCATAAGTGAAATGTATTTTGGGGACGTTCTAGGGGAGTACCATTTCGTTTTAAGATGTCCACTATATGCTGATATTCGTAGAAGGTATTTGCCAAATTACTATTCAAGACACTCAGTATGGAAAAATGTATTACTCTACTGCAAACAGATGATAAATCTCTTCTGGTTAAACCAGCTATTTATTGTTTAAAAGCTTTCAAAGAAAGAAATGATTATGTTTGAATACATATATGCTTTTTCTAGAAATATTTATATCCCTGTACTGGATGTTATTCCATGTGTTTTGGATATGTCTTAAGATTAGTTGTATTTGTACTGTTATCTTTGCACTTAAAACTATTTAGCACCGTTATTAAACCACTGTATTCTTTTAAAGTACCTTTGCCTAACATTTGCCTAAACGTTCCTCTATGGAGAGTAGGGAGTGAACACTCTCACAGGTATCTATAGGCGAGATGAAAGCTGTTGTTGTTTTGTTTGTCTCTATCACTATATATAGAAATTGAATAATGATTCATGCATTTATTCATCTATTTATTGTTTGTTTGTATGAGTATGCTTATTGTGTATGTTGTCTAATGCGACGATGAGCTGTTTATATGCTTAATTCAAAATAAATTTTCTGTTCTGTATATTTAATGCAATTAAGGTACTTCAATTACCTCGGTTTCTTTGAATGAATGAGGCCAAGCTATATAATTATTTAAAATCTACAAACTGCGATCACACTTCTTTAATTTAATTCAATTAAGGTACATCAAACCCGTCGGTTAGTTAAACTAATGAGGCTTACATCGATCTGTGGGTTCTTTGAATTAATGAGAATTCTAAAGACATTTTAAATGAAAAAAGAAAACAAAGTAATAAATTCGTTAATAATATATTTCTATCTACCTTGTAAACAACAAAGAACAGTAGGTTACGTATATAACTCCCAAATTGCCCAAATTCGTTTTTTATATATGTAAATATTATTATTATTAATAACAATATATAATAAAATATTAGTGGGGGCATTTTGACTAGCTACTGGGGACGTTTTGACTTTGAGTGGGGACGTTTTGACTCGATGGTAGAAATTATACTAAGCTCCAATTCAACATTCACTTTCACCATCAATTCTTCAATCAACAATTATATTTTAACACTACTGTAGTAAACGTTACAAATGAAAAAAGTCCAAAGTGAGACTTCCTAAATCCATTACCTAAAATATTGAAAACTGATGTAAACAAGAACAATAGGTATCTGTTTGTTTCCGTCTCAGACGGTTCGATGTTGACCAGCGGCATCCATACATGTTCACACTAGGTGAGCCGACACCTCCCCTTGAAAAGTTCAGATCAAAACAAATCAAAAGCTTTCATGTCAGTAAAAAATAATAGATTGTATTTATATATTTGAGATATGTAATGAAGAAAAAAATATGATCGGCCTCAGGCAACAGTTCAGACGTCATCCCACCCACCTCGGGATAGCAGTTTTTACAGTTACCCACATAGCCATGAGATGAATGTATACGTTTATAAGGTTACCCACATAGCCATGAGATGAATGTATACGTTTATAAGGTTACCCACATAGCCATGAGAGGAATGTATACGTTTATAAGGTTACCCACATAGCCATGAGATGAATGTATACGTTAATAAGGTTACCCACATAGCCATGAGATGAATGTATACGTTAATAAGGTTACCCACATAGCCATGAGATGAATGTATACGTTTATAAGGTTTCCCACATAACCATGAGATGAATGTATACGTTTATAAGGTTTCCCACATAACCATCAAATAAATGATGGTTGTATACTGTTATAATGTTACCCACATAACCATGAGATGAATGTATACCGTGATAATGTTACCCACATAACCATGACATGAATGTATACTGTTATAATGTTACCCACATAACCATGAGATGAATGTATACCGTGATAATGTTACCCACATAACCATGAGATGAATGTATACCGTGATAATGTTACCCACATAACCATGAGATGAATGTATACCGTGATAATGTTACCCACATAACCATGAGATGAATGTATACCGTGATAATGTTACCCACATAACCATGAGATGAATGTATACCGTGATAATGTTACCCACATTACCATGAGATGAATGTATACCGTGATAATGTTACCCACATAACCATGAGATGAATGTATACCGTGATAATGTTACCCACATAACCATGAGATGAATGTATACCATGATAATGTTACCCACATAACCATGAGATGAATGTATACGGTTAAAATGTTACCCACATAACAATGAGATAAATGTATACTGTTATAATGTTACCCACATAACCATGAGAAAAATGTATACGGTTAAAATGTTACCCACATAACAATGAGAAAAATGTATACGGTTAAAATGTTACCCACATAACAATGAGATAAATGTATACTGTTATAATGTTACCCACATAACCATGAGAAAAATGTATACGGTTAAAATGTTACCCACATAACCATGACATGAATGTATACTGTTATAATGTTACCCACATAACAATGAGATGAATGTATACGGTTAAAATGTTACCCACATAACAATGAGATAAATGTATACTGTTATAATGTTACCAACATAACTATGAGAAAAATGTATACGGTTAAAATGTTACCCACATAACAATGAGATAAATGAATACTGTTATAATGTTACCCACATAACTATGAGAAAAATGTATACGGTTAAAATGTTACCCACATAACCATGACATGAATGTATACTGTTATAATGTTACCCACATAACCATGAGAAAAATGTATACGGTTAAAATGTTACCCACATAACCATGAGAAAAATGTATACGGTTAAAATGTTACCCACATAACAATGAGATAAATGTATACTGTTATAATGTTCCCACATAACCATGACATGAATGTATACGGTTAAAATGTTACCCACATAACCATGACATGAATGTAAAGAGTTATAATGTTACCCACATAACAATGAGATGAATGTATATGGTTATAATGTTACCCACATAACAATGACATGAATGTATACCGTGATAATGTTACCCACATAACAATGACATGAATGTATACTGTTATAATGTTACCCACATAACCATGAGATGAATGTAAAGAGTTATAATGTTACCCACATAACAATGAGATGAATGTATATGGTTATAATGTTACCCACATAACCATTAGATAACTGTATATAACAAGATATTTCCAATAAATTCCAACCACTAAAACCCTTTGAAATGCTGAACATGAAAACGCATGGTTACAGCCATTTTGGATGATGAGACTTGGCTATTTTTTCTCTGAAACAGACATAATTCTACAAAGAGTAGTAATACAGTTTCATGCTTTCCTCACATAGTGAATGAGTTTTCAACAGAATGGCACAACTATAAGCCTTCACCTCTTATCGATTTGAAATAAGTGAACTGAAATATGTTATAAGGCAGTTGTGAATTGTTTCTTTACTTTATTACTATCATTGAATTTACAAGTTAACTTTAAAAATACTACATGTTGTTTCACATACCTTATATACATAATACAAAACTGTGCAATAAACAATATGATCTATAGCAAACTTTCAATACCATAGTTCAACTAAATCCAATCAAACTAGCAGAAGAAATATTCCTTTCTTTGGTCATTCTAAAAATTGGCTTTGAAATATGAAGAAATTAATTGAAAATATATTTTCACAATTGTTCAAGACTTAAAGGGCAAAAACATCTTTTACCCAGCATCATGAATAGCTTGTGTATTTGTCCTAACAGGCACTTTGTGTGCACCTTTACACTAAAAAAGAATAAGTATCAAAGAAGTACTCTTTGGAACATGTTGATAGTAACAATAAGAGTTTCAAATGTTCACAAACTGATTGTTTTATAGCCAAGAAGCTCAATTTCAGTATGTTTTGAATCAGGATAAGAATTTTTAATGTCCACAAATCTGTGAAAAAGCCCAGGAAAAGAAATCCAGCTCCTCTATTATGGCATTCACACTATAAAGACACATATGGTACTTCTTGTTATAGATAGCTGATGGCACACCACCTGCCTAATATCAGATTCATGTTGCTATCAATGGACAGTACAGGTTACCATAAACTCAGTGGTCACCTGACACATATCAGGTTACTGGACCAGAGCCAGATCTTCACTAATATGGTATCATTCACAGAACCATTCAAAGCTTAAATAAACACAGCTTTTACAACTTAATTGTGTCATAGAATCAGTTTCACTTCTGCATACAGTCTGTTGTTCTAACTGCGTTTTCCCTAGCTGAGCCAGCTCCTTACATCATCGCATTGTCAACTTGGCATCCTCAGATCCTATGCCATAGGGGGTCATATTGCAGTCACAACAAGTCACCCAACTCTAATGGTCCCCAGGAAGACCATACAGTTTGACTGTACCAGCATCTCTATCCCGATCTCTGTCACTCTTATCATCACAAGCAAACGCCAGCAACGGTTTCTTGGGATTCCATGCAATGGTGAATGTCGGAGATTCGACTTGAACTGTCGAAATCTTATTACCTGTAATAACAAATGGGGTTTGTTCATCATCAAAGATTTCTTTGAATTATACGTACATGTATTTAATGAGAAACTTGAGTGGTCCTTCAAGCAAGAAAAGACTATTCACATTTATTTACGAAACAACAATCAAAGTTTTGAAAGTAATGAAAACTAGAGCTATCACTGAAAGTGATTAATACCCCCGAACACCGCCTCTCATTATGATTTATCATTGTATGAAGTTTTATGAAATTCCATCTAGTAGTTTTCAAGTTACTGTCCGGACAAAAGTTTGACAAAAAAAACCACAGAAAAAGGCAATAACTCTGTAATTTGCTAAAATAGTGTAATGATTCATGTACACTGAACTCCTTCTCATTGTGCTGTACCATTGTATAAAGTTTTATTACATTCCATCCAGTAGTATTCAAGTTATGCTCCGGACAAGAAAAAAGTAACAAAGGGCAATAACTCTGTAATTGGCTGAAATAGAATTGTGGTTCCTGTACACTGCACTTCCTCTCATTATGATCTATCACTGTATGAAGTTTTATTAAATTCCATCCAACAGTTTTCAAGTTATGCTCTGGACAAGAAAAAGTAACAAAGGGCAGTAACTCTGTAATTAGCTAAAATAGAATTGTGGTTCCTGTACACTGCACTCCCTCTCATTATGAATTATGATCTATCACTGTATGAAGTTTTATTAAATTCCATCCAATAGTTTTCAAGTTATGCTCCGGACAAGAAAAAGTAACAAAGGGCAGAAACTCTGCAATTAGCTGATATAGAATTGTGGTTCCTGTACAATGCACTTCCTCTCATTATGATCTATCACTGTATGAAGTTTTATTGTATTCCATCCAATAGTTTTCAAGTTATGCTCGGGACAAGAAAAAAGTATTAAAGGCCATAACTTTGTAATTAGCTAAAATAGAGTTTATGGTTCTTGTGCACTGCACTTCCTCTCATTGTGCTTTACCATTGTATGAAGTTTCAATAAATTCCATCTAGAAGATTGCAAGTTAATGTCTGGAAAAATATTTGACAGCAAAAAGACCAAAATAAAGGGCAATAACTCAGTAATTAGCTAAGTAGAGTTATGGTTCTTAAACACTGCACTTCCTCTCATTGTGCTTTACCATTGTATGAAGTTCCAATGAATTCCATCCAGTACTTTTCAAGTTATACTCCGGACAAAAAAAGTAACAAAGGGCAATTACTCAGTAATAAGCAAAAACAGAGTTATGGTTATTGTACACTGCACTTCCTCTCATTATGCTCTACCATTGTATGAAGTTTAATCCAATTCCATCCAGTAGTTTTTAAGTTATGCTCCGGACAAGGTAAATTGCAACGGACCGACCGACAAACCGACCGACAGACTGACCACAGGGTGACTCCAATATACCCCCTTCAAACTTCGTTTGTCGGGGGTATAATGACGATATTGAGCATAAGCAACACAATGTTTGCAAATCTTTCGTTTCGTTGGATCCCACATCTGAACATACAGCTAGCTGAAGCCAGCTTTTGATGCATTATTAAGATAGATCACAACACTACAAAAACAAAGAAACAGTAAAGGGATTCAACACTTAATAATCATATCTAAGCATGTAATGTAATTTTGAGATAAAAATAATAAAGGGGAGTCATTTTTGTCCAGTTACATTTCAATAAAAAGCCCAGCTACAAACTTGGCCTGATAAATAAAGTATTCAATGATGTTTGTGCCCAAAATAAAGAAGACATTATTTAAATTTTAGCCGCAGTGTACATACACAGTGGGAAGGTTTATTTATCATTCTCTTTTTGTGCATTTTTTTGTCCGTTTAACTTTCATAAAGAATAGGTAAAAACCTTATGAAGACTCTTACAAAGAATACTCAATATTTGAGGGGAGTGTTACTGTGAATAGACAACAAGAATGCAGACCTTCCATTGCTTTCTTAAAACCTGCAAAATTAACATCACGTTTTGACCATTGCTAAATACAATTTTTTTCATTCACCTATCATATACGTTCACCAAGGTAGTTTTTAACCATAGCTTTGTTCACTTGAGCTGGGAATATATGTTCCATTTAAAACGTTGAAGCCTGTTAAAGTCTGAATATGATCTCCAAGGTAAAACATCTGTCCACTGATTTTAGTCATTGCTTTCAATGCATTTCTAAGTTTGTTGAAAAAGCACCCACAAATATTAAAACCTCTCAATTTCTGAATCCACAAACTGCATCATGAAAGTTTCCTTAACTGTTTATCCATTTTTTTAAGTTGTTTATTTTTCCTCTAATTTGCTATCGGCGGGGATGTTTAGATAATCAAAGCAGAAACTGAAAGATCAAAACATTAAAGTACATGTCAGAATAGGGGAAAGTTGTTTTAAATATTGATGGTTGTTAAGTGTAGAGTCCGCAAAGTGTACATAACAAGTGTTATTTTGTAGTCTTCAATATGCCAGAAATCACATTTCATGCACCTTATTTTCAACCACATCTCAATATATTTGGACAAGGAAGTATTTATATGTTCAAACTAAATTTGTCTTTTTAAAGAGCTGTTTCATATGACTGTTTATACAAAATTGCATTTACTGGCCTCAGCATTAATATATCATAAGCTGAGTTTGAGTTAGCTGTATAGGATCAGGCTGGCAGGTAACAGGGCCCAGTTGACCTCACCAACCATTACCTGTGTCTGCCTCACATATGTCAATAATGAGATCTTCTGACGCTGATGCCAACATTTTCCCATCATGGCTGAAACTCAAGGACCGGATAGGCCACTCTAACCTGGAATATGGGAAAGTATTGATGAAACATGTGCTACAAAAAAATGATGGTAATATAGTAAAAGTTAGTAGTTGGATGCGTTTGGTTATATGGTAAGTTGGTGATTGGTTGTTTTGGTTATATGGTAAAAAATGATTGTTGGATGTTTTTGGTAATATGGTAAATGTTGGTAGTTTTTTTTTTTTTGGTAATATGGTTAAAATTGAGTTGTTTTCGGTAAAATGGTAAAAGTTGGTAATTGGATTTTTTTGGCAATATGGTAGTTGGTAGTTGGATGTTTTGGTTTTATGGTAAAAGACAGTTGTGGCATGTTTTGAGCAACTAATAAGACTTCAATACAATGCACTTCAATGCTTATAACTTTACCGAAAGTATTTATATTTTCTTATCAACAAAATTAAGTATAATCAACAATGGCGACAATGCACAGATATAAACACAAACATCAATCAAAATTAATTCCATGAAACACACAACTGCATCAGATCACATTAAGGCAAACTCCAAATTCAATTTTAACTCCTGCAATAAACATTACCTCGATATAGTCCTGACACACGCCAGCTCTTTAGCATCCCAGATACTAACAAGAGCGTCGGCACTTCCGGCAGCAAAGTAGACACCTTTGGGATCCATCTCTATACAGATGCAGTTGGCAGGGTGACCGTTTAGGACAGTTTGAGGTTTGGCATCTGGGTAACTGTAATCCAAATAAGTCTGTTCACATAAATTAAGAACTTTTAAAAAGCAATATCACCTTCACAACATGTAATACACTATCTGGCAATCATTGTATATACACATTTTTCAAATACATACACTAGTTTTTGATTTCCATTTTAGACATGTTTTTTTTTATTTATCTTTAAAATAGTTTATATTAATGAATTTACAATAACACCAATTTTATCATGCATAACGTTACTGTACTACGATACCTGAGGACATGTATATTTCCCTGCCCTGTGGTCATCAAGAACAAGTCCCCATCAACATTCCACGAGATCTCATTGACTTCAAAGTGGTGCTGCTGGTCAAGTCGAGACCGATGAGTCTTTGCATCAATAAATGTGATGAGGTCATCTTTGTTTCCCACAGCTATTGTGTTACCATCTGGTGACCAGCAAACATTGATGTTTTCCCCTGAGACAGACGATTCGATCAATTTCAATGTTTTAATGCTGGCGATTATTTCAGATATTCAATCACAAAAGAATACTTGGTAAGATTTGCTATCAGTTTCCTCCTCTAACATCACGAAAAATTCATTTCATTTAGTAAATTTAATTTACACTCTTTGATATTACTTAAAATATTTATGCAATATCAAAGTTACTAAACTTCAATCATTTTAACCTCTCAGGTCATAAATGCATTAACTTAAATTGAATGTTGAAATTTAAAACTATATAATATTAAGAAATCTTAGAATTAGCCTGTTTCAAGTGAGAGACTGGTCAGGTGGTATACATCCACCTCCCAAACAAGTCAATTTAAACTAAGATCCACCAGGGGCATATTCTCATCACCTAAAATTGAATACCAGTACTAGAAGCAGGAAATGGACTTGTCCAAGATTAGTATTGGCTTTATAGTCATCTTCATAATCAAGCTTAAATGAAAATCTAATAAACCATACCTTTAGTATTGACTGTGGCTATAGACTTGTTTGACCTTGCATCCCAAAGACGAATTGTTTTATCACCACTGGCTGTAACTAGTTGGTCTGGATGTTTGGGATGCCAGCAGAGCTGGTCAACACTGTCACTATGTCCTCTAAATGTGACATCTTTCGACTGGAATATTGAAGATAATACCATTTCAACTATTTGAGGTTATACACATTAAACTCTTGAAGGTTATACACATACAACGATTGGAGGTTATACAATGTCAACTCTTGGAGGTTATACACATTCAACTCTTGGAGGTTATACAATGTCAACTATTGGAGGCTATACACATACAACTATTGGAGGTTATACACATACAACTATTGGAGGTTATACAATGTCAACTATTGGAGGTTATACAATGTCAACTATTGGAGGTTATACACATACAACTATTGGAGGTTATAAAATGTCAACTATTGGAGGTTATACACATACAACTATTGGAGGTTATACACATACAACTATTGGAGGTTATACAATGTCAATTATTGGAGGTTATACACATACAACTATTGGAGGTTAAACACATACAACTATTGGAGGTTATACAATGTCAACTAGTGGGGGTTATACACATACAACTATTGGAGGTTATACACATACAACTATTGGAGGTTATACACATACAACTATTGGAGGTTGTACACATACAACTATTGGAGGTTATACAATGTCAACTATTGGAGGTTATACACATACAACTCTTGGAGGTTATACAATGTCAACTATTTGAGGTTATACACATTCAACTCTTGGAGGTTATACAATGTCAACTATTGGAGGCTAAACACATACAACTATTGGAGGTTATACACATACAACTATTGGAGGTTATACAATGTCAACTATTGGAGGTTATACACATACAACTATTGGAGGTTAAACACATACAACTATTGGAGGTTATACACATACAACTATTGGAGGTTATACAATGTCAGCTATTGGAGGCTATACAATGTCAACTATTGGAGGTTATACACATACAACTGTTGGAGGTTATACATTGTCAGCTATTGGAGGTTATACACATTTAACTATTGAATCATAAACAAACAAGAGATTTTATAGGACACAGATGCCACAATATACTGCTTTTGTCACAAAAGCATGGGCCATTTTTTTTACCATTCTCCATATTTTCGCATCAAAATTATGAGTTCCACAACATCAAATCCAGAAAGATCTCATGAGTGTTATAATACTACATTAAAACTGCGATCGCTCGAGGTCACAGGGGACCGAGCTTAAACCTCGAGGGAACCGATGTTTTGAACGACCCGATTTTTAATTATCCAGTCTGTTATGAAATATATTTCAGTGTGTTTCAAGTATGAAGTAGTCTCTTTACTAAGACACCAATTATGTGTTGCGTTGTGGAAATCGCTCATATGTTCAAAGGCTGTAAAAGAAAATGTCAATAAATCGATTTTTTTTACAAAATGGCCATATTGCAAAGCAAAGTGACAAAAATGATTTCTTTTCAGAGATTCCGATGTTGGATCGATATGGAAGTGTTTATTCATATTTTTATTACTCATTTACATTTCTCACAAATAACTTCTCGTCATTTAATTCTCATAATTATTTTCTAACATGCCTATATCAACTAATATTGGTCATGCATTAACAGTGTTAAACGGTTTTCACACCTTACCAATTGCCTTCATTGCAATTTTTACAACTTGCGAAAATTTTAATACCTGGCAATTGTTTGTTTATTTTGGAACATCCGTTCGGGTACAAGTGTGAAATTATAAGGCCTAAAATAAAAATTGTTTGATTAGGGTTACAACCTTTTCAAAAATAGGTAGGGTAGGTAGGCTTTTTATTTTATTTTATTTTGTTTTTTTATTAGGCTTTATATAAGAATATCATTTTTATCATTGGAGAATGGTGTTAAAGTTATCTTCTGTATAAGCATTTAAGGTTTAAACTACATATTCACGGCCTCTTAACGCCAGCTCCACCACTTTAAAGTGGTGCAAAGAAAAAGAGCTGTTGACACTTCCGTGGTGGAGCTGTGCCCTATGTTTACATGAACAAACGTGAGTATGATTTATATTTTATTTGATATTTTCATTTAACGGACATATTTCGAAAATCGGAGAATGAGGTACCGTGTAAGAACACTTCTACTGAAGCCTGGTTACTATTTCGTTTCAATATTGTGCAAACTGTGGTTCCAGGAGCTTTTCTCCCGAATTGGACTTGTGCATATTTTGAGATCTGATTGCATAGCAAGTACATTTCGGTGCTTACAAACCCCGTAAGAACATTCTCGCGCATGCAAACATAACTGTTATGTATAGTACCTATGCTGGAACACAACAAAACTAATAAGCACTTCTTAAAAAGGAAAAATGCACATATTTATAAAAGTGGTGGCGCTGTTGCTCTAGAGGTGGCGCTGTCGAGTAGTGGTGGCGCTATCGAGTATGTTTTGCACTTGAAGTATATAAAAAGTTAACGCTTTTGGAATGATTACAAAAGTTGCTATGTTTATCATTCATTGAACATTATGCTGGTTATGCATACTACTTGCGGAAACAAAACTCTTCGCGAACTACCTTAACCTTACTGAAAACTATTTCGAAAACAAACGGCTAGGTGCTATTAATTTTTACCATAGAACTATAAGTATTTGTCAGCTTGTTTTTGCTTTTTTAAATAATGTCGAGAAATATTAAACTGTTTATATTTTATTTTGTATATGTATGGCAGTATTATTATCTATACTAATAAGTTAGAAAGGCTTTTAAAGTACATTTTTTTTTCCTTTACAGCACTAAACATTATAGATGGGAAAAGAACCTGAAGGGGCATAAAAACCAAATCAGCATTGACTCAGCATTGAGTTATTATCATCTGTGCACACACTACAAGTACAAACGCATGGGAACAGACCAAACTTCAAATGTTGAAGAGTGAAGACTTATTGTGAAAAATTCTAAATGTAAGAATACCATTGACAAAATAAAACAAATAGACATCGATTACCTACAGAGACTGTTTACATGTTATAATATTAAAAAGACAAATTAGTTGAGAACTTTCACTCTGACCTTTTTGGAGGGGCATTACCGCCTACATGTACATAGTGTTCTTGTTTCTTTACATATTTTAATTTGAAAGTACATTCATTGTTTTTAAATCTGAATTCTGAGTTAGTATCATACGTAAAATTCATTCATTTGAATGATTACATTTTATGAATAAGTCCAATAAAGCTTTATCAATTTTTACAAGAAAAGGGTTGATTTCTAAGCATTTTATTAGCTATAAAAATGTATGGTTACATGACATTATGTATATTTTCTTCAAAATTGAACGGTAAACTATCGTAAATTGTCTTTTAAATTGTTCATTAGACATCATAGAAAATATTTAAAATGATTTCAGCAGGTTGTCTTATTATTAATTATTTTTTATGAATTTATAAAACTGCTTTATATTTTCAAACATCGAAATACTGCTCTGTTCAGAAGACTCACAAGATCAATCAAAACGATTTTTTTGCATGTGTATCAATAATGCTGTTCGGTTGAACTTATGTTTTCTGTTAACTGAAGTTTATTTCACCAGAAACTGTTGTGTTTATTTCATATTAAAGATCTGATAATGTGAAACAAAAATCAATTATAGACAAAATATTTACTTGTCGCTCTTTGTAGCCCTTGGAGTTTGGGGTTGGGTGTAATGAAACTTGCATAACTTTTTTAATTCACGGTAAAATATCTTCAAAATTTGGATAAAAGTCCCCTAGTGTACCTTGATAATAACTATGTTGTCGGTGAAAGCTTTTATTTAAGTGTGTATTACTTAAATACCGTAATTCAGTTTAAATAATTATGGCCTTTAATGATTTTTGTTTTCAAATAGCTTTCCTGTTATATTGAGCTTTGTCATTTTTGTTGTTGTTTTGTATGATGTACAATTAATACTTCTATTTCCTATCTTAAATTTTTTGTCTCATTTGTCAAATTGAATTGGTACATATTTCATATAAAGTGAAAAAAACACAAACTATTTTTAAAGATGCACTCTTACTCCCAAACAAGACTTTTCACAATAAATATTATTGTTTTGATTTTTCAAAATGGGTTGATAGATGTCAACAACAATGTTTCTAATGAAGCATTTTGAGTTCAATTTGCTAATAAGAATTATGAACATACAACATGGTATTTCTGCCTTGTGATACTATAGAAGACCACAGTAAATCTTTTAGCAATCACCAATCATTTAATATTTGTCATGCTTTCTGCTATTATAAACAGGGTCACAAGCTTGTTATAAATAAGTAAACAATATTTCAGCAAATGCAATATTTAGTAAGTGGTTATTGTTTTATCAGTCAATTTGATGTGTGTTATAAATTCAATTATATGCAGGGCTTCCATTAAAGGAAGTTTGGAAGTATATTGCTCCTTAGAAATGGGTTAAAACTTTCAAAATTGATTTCTATGAAGTACAAAAACTTCCATAATTTTGAAGAAAACCACCATAGTAGAAAGCATGGAAGTTCAAAATATTCAAACCTTGTGTCAATATTACTTTTATGGTCACAAATTCAATCAGTCTTAAGATAAAATGATTTCTTATAATATAAGTCTTTGAATTTGGCGAGTTAAAGTTACAAATTACTTGATTTTTAACATTCTAATTGAAAAATAGTGGAAAAAGATGTTGTATTCGGGAGATTTTAACATCCACATTTCAGTGTAAAACTTCCAAAATTGATGGACAGGAAGTTGATACTTCCAGTTTCAAATTCTTAATGGAAGCCCTGTTATATGTATTGATTTCAAATAAGAGTTTCACTTTAAAGATGCTCATTTAAAGATAATGAAAGACACAACTAGAACTCCGCGAGTCGGATGTGTCGCCTGACGAATTATTTACTGTCGACATTATAGCTGTTAGATTGGCATTTTATTCATTTATAGACAATGATGTTGCCATTTAACTTTCAAGTGTAGGTGGCATTTGAACTGAAGGTAACAACGTTAAGCCAGGAGCAAGCAATTGGTTTTATAAGCAAAAATGAGCACAATAAATACTGAAGTCAACTGCGATCCCCTTCAATAAGATCTATCTATCTATAAAGTTTCAAGTTAATAACTCTTTTAGTCGAGAAATGCCCCGGACAAAATTTAAGCTTGAAAATTAACAAAGGGCAAAAACTCTAAACATATAGATGCAAGAGTTACGGTTTTTGCGCACTGCACTTTCCCTCAATCAGATATACCTACGGAATAAGTTTCAGGTTGATACCTTCTATAGTTTACGAGATATGCCACGGACAAAACCTAAGCATGAAAATTAACAAAGGTCAATAACTCTAAAAATATGGCAGCAAGAGTTACGGTTCTTGTGCACTGCACTTGCCCTCAATGAGATCTATCTAGCTATGAAGTTTCAAGTTGATACCTCTTATATTCTTCAAGATATGCCCCGGACAAAACTTTAAGCATGAAAATTAACAAAGGGCAATAACTCTAAACATACAGATGCAAGAGTTACTGTTATTATGCACTGCACTTTCCTTCAATCAGATATACCTACGGAATAAGTTTCAGGTTGATACCTCCTATAGTTTACGAGATATGCCACGGACAAAACGTAAGCAAGAAAATTAACAAAGGGCAATAACTTTAAAACTAAGAAAGCAAGAGTTACTGTTATTGTGCACTGCACTTGCCCTCAATGAGATCTATCTAGCTATGAAATTTCAAGTTGATATCTCTAATATTCTTCAAGATATGCCCCGGACAAAACTTTAAGCATGAAAATTAACAAAGGGCAATAACTTTAAAACTAAGAAAGCAAGAGTTACTGTTATTGTGCACTGCACTTGCCCTCCATGAGATCTATCTACATATGAAGTTTCAAGTTAATAACTCTTATATTCTACAAGATATGCCCCGGACAAAACTTTAAGCATGAAAATTAACAAAGGGCAATAACTCTAAACATATAGATGCAAGAGTTACGGTTTTTGTGCACTGCACTTGCCCTCAATTAGATCTATCTACATATGAAATTTCAATTTGATACCACTAATAGTTTAGGAGATATACCCCGGACAAGCGAAAATGGGACGCGGACGCCGCCGCCAAAAGTAACCCCTATATGTCGTCTTTTCAGGCGACACAAAAACTAGACACATTTGATACTAATTGTATGAATTATTATAGTTTAGGTGACCTCTGATTTGTTTTGGAGATATTCATAAATGTTTGTTATTCTTTGTTGTCTTCAGTTTCTTATACATTTAAGGATTTTAATAATTGCTTTTCTGGTATATATTAATTCAATGCAAATGAAAACACACTTTAAAGGAGACACATTTGATACTTATTATATAAATGATTATTGTTTACATGTACTCTGATTTGTTATGAAGATATTCATAAAGGGGTGTTCTTCATGTTATTATACATTTTGGACTTGATTTAGTATTGCTTTTCTGGTATATATTCATTTAATGCACAAAGAAATTATTTTAAGTGTTCAGTATCACTTTCACACATTGTTTACTATTATTTTGTGCATATTTGGCCTATTTATGCTTATATGTGCATTGTTGTATTTCAAAACCTTTGTGAAAAATAGAAACAGTATTATTTCTTTCATGCATAGTCTGATACATATTCAGTTTGAATGCGTTATTTTTATCATATTTAAAAAAAATTGCCATTGTCCTATATAAGACACATGCTATTTTTGTGTTAATATCACTATCAACTAAAAACATCCATTTTCAACTCTTCTTTACCATGTAAATGGAGGAGTTAACATTATAACTCCATTGACCAGTTTTTTTATGCAATTTGTCCAATTTCATACATTTTAGTATTATTAAACAGCTAAAAACAAGGCATGTTATGTTATATGCATTTCATCTAGTAAATAATGTTCTCTTTTTATATAACAGTTCAATAATTATGTTCTATTTATGTTTGTAACTTTCATACGAAATGATAATGCTTATTAAAGTACTACAAAAATTGTTATTTCATGTCACTTCTTCATGATGAATTCCCCTTATAATCAGGAAACTTATTCTTCCCTTCAAGTTGTCATTCCAGCATGGTGACTTTGCCCCCTCCCCCTAAATGATTAGAACTGCAGTGTACAAGAACAATAACTCTATTTCAGCAAATTGCAAGAGTTATTCCCTTTGTTCCTTTTCCTGTCTGTAGCATAACAAGAAAACTACTTTTAGGAATTTCATTAAACATCATTCAATGGTAAAGCACAACAAGAGGAAGTGCAGTGCACAATGACTATATCTGTATTTCAGCTAATTACAGAATTATTGCCCTTTGGCTCTTTTTCTTGACCAGAGCATTACTTTCAAAATACTCATGGTATTGAAATAAAACATGGTATATGGATAGGTGGCAATGACAAAAAGTACAGTGCACAAGCACCCTAATTCTGTCGTGTTCACTAATGTACCACACCCCTAATGAAATGTTCAACTTGAAACTCTTCAATTTCAACGGTTTAGCCTATGTTGTTAAGCAGAAATACAAATATTTTGAGAATTTCATGGGTGCGGTTCGATGCATTGTAATATGCTTGTTGGCCTTGACATTCCTTGTTTTTCAACATATTACAAATGCATTAACTATTAAACGGCGCCCTTTGATGCTTCGCATCAATAGTCTTTCTTGTGCCTCTAGGTAATATAATTCTGGAGTCCAGAAGTGCCAATTTTTGCTAGTTTAAGGGACGTAGCTCTTGTTTTACTGAATGCAGACTTTAATAACATTCCACTAAGGTTTCTTGACTGTAGGTGAAATAGTTTTGGAGTTTCGAGCGACACAGGTTCGCATAATTCTTACTGATGAAAGGTCACACGGACACACAAGGGCAAATCTAAATGCCCCCCATTATTGTTGGGGCATAAAAAAGCTGTCACAGGAACATGAAAAATGAAAAAATTTGTACTTGTCATCAGAAAGTATAGTATATAAATGTTGAGTAAATTGTTTTGATTATAATCTTATTTCTGGCAATAAAGTTGTATACAAATATTATCCCCATTTAACTACAAGTGCAATTTTGCCCTTCAAGCAAAAAAGTATAAATGTGTGACACAATTTCATAAATGATGTTCTTGATGTGAAGTATGATTGGAGCAGATGAACCGTATTATGGTTAGGGCTAATGCCTAAGTCACATATTCCTGATTGTTACTGCCATCCTTAATAGGACCATTCCTGATAAAATTTTGTCGAAAGTCTGATCATGATCCTGCAATTTGTGGTCAGAAATTAAACAAGAGCCGTCGTAAGACAGCGCGCTCGACTACGCCACTTTGACTTAGAATACAATAACGATGTAATAATACCAAGTTTGGTCTCTTTATGTCAAACCTAACTAAAATTATTCAATACATAAGGTGACTTTGATGCTGCCCTCCCACCAGCCCGCCCAAACAATGACACAAGTCATTCAAATAACTTGATTTCCCATTATGAAAATGTGGTTTAGAATATACAAATATGCCTTTTAAAGGAAATAAAAAAAAATATTATAAAAAAAAAAAATCAAGGGCCATAATTTGTATTTAGGCTTAAAACAGAGTTATGTTTCTTGTTGTAAGATTGTCGTTAATAATTTTGAATTTTATTTAGTGCATTTAATGAATGGTATAGAAGTTTTTTTATTAAAATCCCAACTTGCCCTTAACTTTTACTTGCCTAAAACTTTAACCTAAGTCAATCAGGGGCCATAACATGTATTAAGGATATGGAGTTATGTAACCTCATTGGGTGATGGTCCTGAACAATTGTGTGAAGTATTAAGTCAATTGAATGAAGGATATAGAAGTTATTAAACAATATCCCAACCTGCCCCTAAAACTTTAACCTAAGTTCCATAGTCAATCAGGGGCCATAATTTGTATAAAAGATAATATGGAGTTATCTAACCTCATTATGTGATGGCTCTAAACATCTGTGTGAAGTATTAAGTCAATTGAATGAATGGTATTGGAGTTTTAAGTGAATATCCCAACTTGCCCTAAAACTTTAACCTGCCCTAAAACTTTAACCTAAGTCAATCAGGGGCCATAACTTGTATTTAGGATAATATGGAGTTATGTCACCTCATTGTGTGATGGTCCTGAACAACTGTGTGAAGTCTAAGTCAATTGAACAAAGGATATAGAAGTTATTAATAAATATTCCAACTTGCCCTAAAACTTTAACCTAAGTTCCATAGTCAACCAGGGGCCATAATCTGTGTAAAGAATAATATGGAGTTATCTAACCTCATCATGTGATGGCCCTGAACAACTGTGTGAAGTATTAAGTCAATTGAATGTAGGGTATTGGACTTAAAGTGAAAATCCCAACTTGCCCTAAAACTTTAACCAGACGCCGACGCCGGGGCGAGTAGTATAGCCCACCTATTCTTCGAATAGTCGAGCTAAAAACTTGTAAAAACATTTATTCAATCACAACAACACTCTTTCAGGAACTTGTTCTGATTATTCTGCTATAAATCAAATCCTGGTCCGATCTGTATCTTTTGTATCACAATGTGTCCACCGAAGAGAACAACTGACCTAGGTAAAATCACACAGGTTAACACATGCAGAAATGTGTTGAACGTTAACTTAAAAATGATTTATTGAGAAATAAATTGAAAACAACAAACAAGAGTGTTTACTTTTTATAAAAGGGACGCGTCTCACTAGAATTTGATGTGAGTCAAGCGCTTTAACTGGATTGAATTATAACGGCAACGGAAAATCAGGATATAATGTAAATATCAATTAAATGTTGTTCACAATTTTAACGTTTCGATATTTTACAAACTATTTTGCTGTATGTTACTGTTTTAAAATGATAATAAAGGAATGTGCATACCGCAAAGAAGCATTATTGTCACTATCAAATCGTTTCAAATGTGGGAAGGTGTGAAAGACACCCGCTGTCTGTCATTAGAAAAACATCAATAGAACAAAAAACTATTGCGATGGTATGGTTGTTTGTTCGCACTTTACCACTATTTAAATACTTAACTGAGGGTGTTGACTTTTTGAGAACATTCACGCATACTTTAAGACTTGTATCATTGTTGTATACAATACACCATCAGAAGACGAGAAAAGCGTCATCAGGATGACAGAATAAAACTGTATTATTACCTCTGCTACTGTTACTGTTCTTGCGCATTGTGTCTAAGGCCTAAACAAAAAATAGGTTTGTTTCTGGTTACCCGACCGACTCAATTTATTTGCCACCGACTCAAAATATTTTATTGCAAAAAAAAATCACTTGCCAAAAAAATTCGGTATCATGAAAAAAATTGTCTGAAATTTATGCCATTTGCTAAATTTCACAACTAGATATTTTTCCAGCACCAACCGGTGCATTAGTCCTTTTTTTCTGACAACAAAATGCCCTTTGAGTAGACCGGAATGGCGACGAAATTAACATGCCTGATTGCAGTAAATGTATACCCTTGCACTAACCCCTGTGCTTGCACTCATTGTGCATTGGGATTCAAACAAATAAAGTGTGTAGAAGAAGGACAACCTATAAAATACCTTTTCGGTGAGTTACATGGCAGAAGAGAAGATGTTGAAGTTGACTGCCAGAAAAAAAAAAAAAAAAAAAAAAAACATACCTACCGACCCAATATTTTTGGGGCATGTAACCAGAAACAAACCATTTTTTTTTTTAGCCTAACGTATAAATTTACATGAAATAAACAAAGAAACACACATTAGTTTTCTATAAAATTTAATATCCCATGGTTTATATTGACCTTAGCCATTTTCACGATCCCAAAAAATATGGTCAAAACAAGTATGGCAGATACTGGACTTACCGAAATATGCTAAATTACCGAAATACGACGATAACTACGGAAATACACAAGACATTTATCGCAATACGCCTTATATACAAACAAATTCATTCTTTTTACTTTGATATATGTTATAAATACTTTACCAACCTAAATTTTTCGGCTCCTGTTTTGACATTTTTCCGCTGCGTCCTATCTTATATATTAAAGGGACTGTGCCATAGATTGGCACCAAAAAAGTGTTTTCTGTAACGAATCTCAGGACAATTATCTAATAGAATGTGTTATGCTTTGATATCATAATTGTAAAAAAAAGTTCCAAAATGTAAAAAAAAAATTGTGTCGGAGATCGGGTTCGAACCCGCGTCGTCAAAATTGAAGTCCAGCGTCTTACTCACTGAGCTACAAAGGCTTATTCTAATCGGGTGACATAATTAAGCTATACTAATACACCTACCTCAGTAATATCACGTGATAACACTGACTAGCCAATCACGCATAAGGAATGAATTCTACTTGGTAGACATACCCAGTAATCTTTTTTAATGGAAAAATACGAAATAACTGCTAAACTTAAATAAATTGTAAACTATGTGGTACTTCAGTTAGTAAGTTTCAATGCATTGTACACATTGATGCCAAGTTTATGTCAGTTTTCGACAATTTTCTTTTTTTTCACTATTTTATCATAAGTGAGACAGCCCCTTTAAAGGTTTTTACCCGTTTTTTTCACCAAATTTTTTGCCTGCGTCTTATCTATGCTAGCTTCCTATACATAGTATAATATGGTAGTTTTCCTCAGCGGGAATATTTATATTTTGATGTTTATACTTCATAAAAATGCATTCCTTGCATACGAATAAGCAACAGTAGTGATGGGATATCGGTTGGAGAACTGCAACCGATTATCGGTTGGAATCGGTTAGCAAACCAATGCGATATATCGGAAAAATAATCGGTTAAATGTTATTTATTTTCATAATTTTCTATTAAGATATTTATGTCTTAAAAGTGACTGTTTTACTTAAATTCTAATGATCTTTTGAAAAAGTAAAGAACTTAAATTACAATCTGGTGTATACATAGCTGGCATTTGTGAGAACTGACTCAGGGTTTCCGCCAGCCGTTTATGGCTTGTCGGGCCCGACGTGCCTTCCGCTGGCAAGGCTAATTACCGACATGCGTTAATTATGCCGACATGCTTTAATCCGCTTAGCGACAACCCTTATCAAAACAATCATCAGTTCTGACAATACACAATTTTGTTGCGATTGCAACGGTTGCAACGGTTGATTGACAGCCAGAAGGCGTGTCGGGACTAATACGGCATTTGTATCAGCCATTCAGGATCGACGACAGCATGAAGGCGTGTCGGTGAGGTTCAACAGTGCAATAAACCAAACTCCTCCTATTCTTTATCAAAATGGGAATGTGTGAAAAACACCACTGTCGTTATTGCGACCTTCATCCCTATAATCATCTATGAACGCAAAGTAAACAATATGTCTTAATTGAGTTCGGTAACATAAATCATGTGTCGTTTTATTTTGTTTCTTAATCCCGAGTCCGTTTGTTAACCAATTATTAAATTAGTATTGAGAACCGTGTGAAGATATCTGTGTTATTATAAACAAGGGTTATGCTATGTCGTCGTATGTAATTGAGTCGCGTTCCCGTCTTTAGTTTAAAAGTGTAAAGTTATATTTTGTGTTGCTTATTATTAAACATTGATTATTTTATTGTTCTTTTATAAATTTATTTAGAAAAAAAGATAAATAAATCTGAAAATGCACATTACATTCCCTTTAAGTTATTATTTAGCCGACCCGGCTTTAAAAATATTAGCTGTAGCAGCTTTAAATACGAATACACCCACGAGCAGTCACTTTGCTCCGGGCTCTTTTGTGTTCCAGCATGCAGTGTGCTTTACACGTTTTGCTGTGACGTCAACGGTGTCAATATAAATAATACCCGCACTAAACGAAACATGAGTCGATCCAAACTCCGCGCAGTGTTACTTCCCTTGCAGTACAGTAATTACTGTACTGCAAGGGAAGTAACACTGCGCGGAGTTTGGAGTCGATCGATATCGTCGATATTGTATTGTAGGAAAACTTGAGAAATACCAATAATTAATGAAGAGAAACCATTAAACTTTTTCACAAATATTTTTAATGTTAATCGGACTTGAGTTGGTAATTCTAAATCATAGGAACATAACTGTAAACTTGTTTAAAATGCAGGAAATTGCACCATTTTGGATACCAACATTAAAAAAAAATCGACGTCAAGAGGGGACACCCCTCCCAAACCCTCCCCTTCCGACATGCCTTATGAAATTCCTGGCGGAAACCCTGTGACTGGTGTTATAGTATTGTTTCTGCTTTATATACATGCTCTTTTTACACCCTTACATCTCAAGTTTGATACTTTTTATTTATGAAAAAAACATCCCTTTTAAAACAAACAACAAATTTAAACACAAAGACAGTTTACAACTTATTTATAATAAATTTTTTCTAGATATTTAGTAGAAAACAACAGCATTATTCACATAAAAAACTGTTTTACACTTTAACATGTACATTGAATGTCACTGAAAAAATCAAGTTGCATAAAAAATTAAGTTCTTTCCACCGATATTACATAATAATGGATATAGAAATGTCACAGCATTTTTGTCCCTTGTCGACAGATAGATTCAATCGGACATACCGTTATAAAATACGAAAATCTATCAAAGTTTTGCTAATTCTTTCGAACTTAATTTTTGACGCTATTGGCGCCGCCATATTGACAGTTGTGCCTAACTGTACGATGTTAAATCAATTTTCATTGGATAACTGCAACGAAATACTAACGCTTCATTGGCTGACCATTTGCCGGCATACTTCGGTTTTAACCGTTAAGCATTAATGATGTCTGATATTTCGGATACTTTAAACTTTCGGACAGGCACACTTTCTTTCTATTCTAATGGGGACAATATATTAGCGAAACATTAATGATGATTACACAAACACAGCTCTTGAGTTCCAAAATATAATGCTGAAGCCTGACATTAAAATACTGAACGGGAAATTTCAAAAAATTCAACTAACCGGTGTTTTTGTTAGTCTTTTTACAAAGACGACAAATGGCGATGTTCATATTCAAATTGTCCTTCGTCGGTGGTAAATTAAATATCTCCGACTCTCTATTGCCGTCTGCTAGAGCGGCCATTTTGCGCGCTTTCAGAGTTATTTCCCATTCGGAAATCTTCGTTCATACCCATGAGTATTCGTACCCGCTATCGACTCAGAGAAAACACAATCGATTATTGGAATCGGTTGGGCTTTTCTAGCCGTTAATCGATTATACCTGCTAATTGGCCCATCACTAAGCAACAGGTATGAAAATTAATAGCCACAATAATGTTCATTTAGGGAACTGATTCATAGCAATGTAAAATATACTTTTTAACTGTAAATCCACAATACTTAACACTTCGCTGTTAAATAGAAACACTAAAGTTAAGCATTACTTATTTTTAGCCAATACCTTTCTCTGATTAAAATTAAGTTTTTTATGAAACGCTAATTTAGATCAACATTTTGGAACTAACTAGCAGGTGCCTGTTATTTTTCCGCTCAATATTCTAAGCGCTGGGAACTGTCATTCTTGGCTTGGAAAACAACAAGTGTGTTAAGGATACATAGAGTCGCCAAAACAAATATTGTCAAAGACTATGAAGCAGCTGTTTATATGGACTAGAAAATTAATGACCCTCAACACAATGGCCCATTTAGGTGTTATCATGTTAGAAGCGATAAAGAGCCTTTTGACGCAATCATGCAGTAATCGATAAGGGGGACCCGTTGGCGCAATCATTCAGAAATGGATAAAGGAGCATTATTGCTTCGCCATTATGCGTTAAACTGGTTAGATAGATAGATAGATAGATTTATTCGTGCATATATATGTCCTAGTAACAAACCAAATATCTCATAAAGTTATAACACAGACTGATTAACAAAGTATTAGTGATGATATATATACTAAAGCACAACATCATTAGAATGCTTTGATACATACGTGCGTTAATAAAGATTTAATTCAATGTGACAAATATATAACACAGGATAACCCATTAAAGTTATTCAACTTATTTCCAATGGGGTCTTTAGTAAAGGGTAAAATTATATAACACATGAATGGATCACACAATATCTAGGTGACATTTCATTTATGAATATAAATATATATAAACTTTAACTTTTGTGGCATTTAATGTGAACAAGTCAATGTCTGTACACTCTACTAATTAACTTCACCGTTACAAATTACCAGAACTATCCGAAACATAAGTAAGTTCCCGTACTCACTAATCTATCCCTATCCAGGTGGAACACATTCACTGATTTATCATAGGAACCAGATGCCAACTTCCTTCCATCACAATTCCATGCAACGGAATGAACTTTTGAAGAATGTGCAGAGAATTCGCGAGTTTTTCCATTGTTTTTGAAGTAATCTGTCATGCGCTCCAAATAGGACGTCATTTTTGGTTGCAGTCAACTGCTGCAATTTGAGAGCAGTCAACGTTTTTATTTTAATTATTACAGCACTCGTAACAACTCGGTCACCTCCGGCAAACTTCGAGATAGTCAATTCCTTTTGAATACTGGCCGAGGTGTTCCGATTGTTAATACAAATCAAAGTCAGACCCTACTAAATCAATTTCCATTCTATAGTCAATCTACCAATTGCATGGAAGATAATACTAAGCTTTAGGTTACACACCACCATTGTTATTCCCTATATAATTCAATGTAAAATTACAATTTTTAGACAACATTTAAAGGCATTTCGAGCGAATGCAGGCTATGATAACCACATATATTCTTTAAGTACAAGCTTTAAATTACCTTTTAAGCCAACAAAAAAGGGGGGTCAAGTTATTCCTAAGAAAAATCACTCCACTTGAAAAACAAACTCTAAATATTGCACCGTCCGCCTTGACAGGGACCCTTTCCTCCAAAAGGATATCGACAAAATTGAACAGATACAGCGCCGATCTGCGAGATTTATAACCGGCGACTACTCTTCCCGTGATCCAGGCTGTGTGACGAACATGCTGAAGACCCTTGAGTTGCCACCACTACAAGATAGAAGACGAACGTCACGTTTGACCTTCCTCTACAAGATGACCGAGGGAAAGGTGCCAGCTATGCCAGCAAATGCCTATCTGACCCCCATTAGTGGCAAACGCCTGATTAAACCCAGAAATCTTAAAGACTTTGTATCAAACAACCTAGTGCAAAAACACGCAATAAACCACTCAAAGTGTTACAAACATATAAACTGTAAAACTGAACAATTTAGGCAATCGTTCCTACCTAAGACTTTCACCGAGTGGAATAACCTGGACCCTTCCATTGTGTGTGCTGATACAGTGAACTGCTTCAGAAGAGCAGTCCAACAGTCTTACTAAGTGTTCTCTCTCCCGCTGCGTACATGCTGAAAGGCTCTGCAGCGTATACATCCAGATCCAGATCCAGACAGATCTTCCAAAATGACCTTTCAACTATAGGGCAGCGGTTTATGCTTTAATCTCTACTCTAAATGATAAATCAAGCAAGAATAGATACTAAAGGTATAAAAGTTTCAGGAATAATGATAGTTTTGATTTACAGTGTATTGAGCATGTGAAAACATTTCTATCAATCATAAGAACATTTTTTTTTATTGAGAATTTTACACACAACGGAAGTACATATGACGTAATGGTGACGTCATTCCTATATGGCTTCACGACATCAAACACCATTAGGAGAAAGCTCCCCTTAAGTACTGTAGTGGCCAATCAGAGCCAAGTATTGATAAGTATATGATAAGCCCGCCTCTGGCTAACAGTTGCGTGTATGTTGATAGTTCAGTGATTGATGAGATTCAAGATCGTGTGCGTATGAGTATGAATGTAATAAAGCTACATTAAACCATCCCGTTTTGGGTCTGCTATATACATTACACTGACGACATTACAAGTACTAAACATTTTAGTTTTTCAGAACACAGAAATTTCATTTTAAGGGTCCAATTAAAGCGAAGGATGATGATGTACACATCATAGTTTTGCAACTTTGGATGGGTGAAAAGGGTCGGGACTTGGACAAAATACTACAACTGTCAGCATCCGAAAAGTAAAATGTGTCAGCTATTTGTGAAGCAATCAAAAACACCTACATTTGACGTTCTCCTCCCCCTCCCACCTCGCTTTTTGAACGGTATCGTTACAACAATATGACACAGGAAGAATTGCCTTTCGAAGAATTCTTGACCTATTTGAGAGTAAAGGTGAAAGGTTGCAATTTCAAAAACAGTAAATAAATGATCAGGGATAGTATTGTGTTTGGAATCTTATCACAGCAACTCCGAGAAAAGCTCATCATCGGCAATGTGGGAGAAAATTTGGTTTTGAGCATGACTATTCAAATATGTCAAAGTTTTGAATATGCTAAAAAGAAACTGAGAGAAATGCATTCACCATCGCAAGGAGCAAACATTTTATATGTAGGTCCTTCCAATTTGCCCGTACAACTCAAGATATATACTGGGAGATAAGTGAATATATTGCCATACAAAACCTTTAGTGACATAGGCATTAAGACATTTCTGGAAATTTCACATTCAAGGCTTTCAGCATACGAAGGCAGGCTAGCACATTGGATATAAATGTTTGCATTATTTTAAGGTATACTCAGCCTGGTACTGGAAAACAAAGAATGTTTACTTTTATGTTGATTTTGAAATCACAAATATCACGTGCACAGTTATGTCATATTCCCAGATCAAACCAGGACATGGTATTAAAGGAATACAATGATATTTTTGATGGCATTGGTCTGCTTGCTGGTGAATGCAAGATTTATTTAGATCCCAGAATAAAGCTTCAGGTACATCCGCAAGAAATGTCCCTATAGCATTACAAGAAAAGTCGTGGACAAGTTTTCCCGCATGGGGTCATTAGGTGTCATCGAAAAGGTCAATGAACCCACTGGCTGTGTTAATTCAATGCTCGTTACCGAAAAAGCCAATGGCCAAATTCGTATATGTCTGGACCCGCGTGACTTAATAAGGCTAATCAACGTTCACAGTACCCTGTAAGAAATGATATATTGTCTGAGCTTTCAGGTGCAAAGTACTTCACAAAGCTTATGCTATAAGTGTTTTGTGGGCATTGTACCTTATGACAGAGTCCTGGAGGGAGAGTCCTAGTTCCTTACATGTTTCAACACCGTTTATGGAAGGCATCGATATGTCGATACCTTTGGTATGAGGTCAAGCGGTGATCTGTTTGTCCAAAGAAAAACTTGTTTTATGGTCTTAGTGAGGCTGCTGCCATCGCGGATGATATACTTGTATATGGGTCATCTACAGAGGAACATGACCACCATCTTCTAAAGATTGCAGTTCTTAAGAAGTCACACGATCAGTGTACTAGTATTCGTTTTAACGAAGCCAAACTCGGGGTCGGGGTATTAGAAGCAGACTACTATGGCCGCCTTTTCACATCAGAAAGTTTGAAACAGTGTCAAAGACAGAGCATGTACAGAAAATGAAGCCTCAAAAAATATCAGAACTTGTAAACATATGAGGTATGGTAAACTATCTGTCTAGATTTGCCCCAAAACCTGGCTTTGAGACAGCAAATTCCTAAAAGATGTTGAATTATGTTTGCAAACTCAAAAAAGTGATGCATTTGACAAAATAAAACAAATCATCACAGACCCGGATCAACTCAAGTACTACCATGGCAAAAGCAACCCATGGACATTGCAAGCCGATGCATCCATGTTTGGTCTAGGAGCAACCATAATGCAAGACGGGAAGCCACATGCATATGCGTCAAACCTCTCACATTAACTGAGGTAAACAATGCACAAATTGAGAAGGAAATGTTAGTTTGTTTGTTGCAAGCGGTTCCACCATTTCGTTTACGGTTAACGTGCACACTGATCATTTGCCATTAGTTTCTATGTTCAAAAAATCAATCAACACGCTCCTGAACGATTACAGCGTATGCTCCTTCAGCTACAGAAATATGATATTGACATCAAACATTACCAATCTTAACAAGTACCAGTTGCTGACACACTGAGCAGAAACTTTCTAAATGAAATTAAGTGTCATAAGGCATGGGCATGTAGTTACGTCGCATTTACCTCTAAATAAGAAAAAATAAATTTGGTTGAACGAAACCACATTGTATTCGGTAAAATGACCATATCCGATGTACGAGGACAAAAACGATATGAAAACAATACAAATAGTTCAAGTAGATCCAGCATGTGTAACCTGTTTATGAAATTACTAACATTCAGCTTCAGAACCTATATATGGATGGAAACTAATGGTATGCGATTGTATAACCGTGCTTTGATTCACTGCCATGTGTTAATGCAAAGAAATGATGGGCATTTTACAATAAGTAAGCACTTAAATGGTTATTTTTTATCTTCTTTATCTGAGGCGGGAGAAAAACTGATATACTGTATCAAGCATGTCTTTGTTTGCTTGTTTGTCTCTTTCCGGTCCTGTTAAAAGCCATGAAGAGCTACAATGTATTTAAAGCTACAAGAAACTACTTAGACCTAATAAAAAGTACTAAAAGCTACCAGAACTACTAAGAGCTACAAAATACTGCTAAGAACTACTAAGAGCTACAAAGTAATGCTAAGATACAAGGTACTGCTAAGAACTACTGAAAGCTACCAAGTTTTGCTAAGAACTACCAAGAGATACAAAATACTGCTAAGACCTACTATATTATATATACTATACATGTAGCTAAGAACTTCTAAGAGTTATTGGGAGTTATTTTAAAGCACTATAAAATGTCATACTGTAATACAATAAATGATATTTTACAATATTTAAAATTCAGAAAAGATGCTTATATTCTTCTAAAGTCGTTGCAGGCATTTGCGTTTTAATAGAATCTTTTCCTCGATTACAAGTTCAGTGTGTGTATACCATATATGCTACGTCGGAAGGCAACATTTTGCTTAAAATAAAGACTTAAATCAAAGATAACATTTCTTTTACTACACCATTTTAAATAAAACAAAGGGCAGTCTTTGCCACTTAAAGAGCCCCGCCTTCGTTTTATTATTGAAGTTTGATAAGGTGATTAGTTTTATCAAACACTTCGACAACCTCTTTCCAAAATAATGTTTTGACAGTGCTTCGTCAGACGGCCGTAATATGAAAAAGTTTGTCGAAGTGTTTTAAGAAACTAAACTCTCAATCAAACTCTGGTAAAAGACCGTACGCGGAATAGACTGCGCTATTTCATTTAAAATGGTGAAGAAATAGTGTAGTTATATTTGTTTGAAGTATTCATTCGAAGCAAAATATTGTCTTCCGACGTAGCATTTATGACGCAATTTGTCACGTGGTATATACACACTGAGGTTGTCATATCAGGTTTTTCATAGAAAAGGTGCTCACAATAAAGGCATAACCAAATTGATGTACATATAAAATGTTAATTTGATTTAAAAGATAAATTTAATTTAAGAAATAAACTTTAGCTATTTAGTACTCAATCTGAGTTATAAACATCCACTTTGAGTAATATCCAGGGGCGGATGCAAGAATTGTATTAAGAGGGGTTGTAACTAATGGGCGTGACGTTTTGACTTGTGCCCCTCCCTCAGAACCGAAATCTATTTTGTTTGAAGTGTTGGGAGTGGGTCTGGGGATTACAAGCTCCCCCAAGAAAATTTGAGCAATTTCTAGTCCAAAATGGTGCATGTTGAGCGTATTTTATTACTCTTTGTCTCCTAGATTGTAATAAAACGTCAACTTGGACGATTTGAGAGGGGGCGCAGCTCTGGATCTCATATATCTTTATATGGAAAGTTATCGACTTCATGCCTGTAATCAATTAATCCATGTTAATTAATCATTGCTACAGTTGCTTTATACTATCGGTTAATGAGCACTTTATTGGAATTCACATTTAGGATTGAAAACCCCGGAAGTACAAATTTAAGAAAGAGTTTAGTTAGCGAATATTATTTGAACTGTTTCCTTAAGGTATGTAAGTTTACACACTCAAATATGTTTTAATATACAATTCTATATACTAACCGGTATACAAATGGCATTTGTCATTACAAATAGGTATACCTATTGTCAATTACAGTATCCTCTTTGTTTGTTATTGATACGATTTATTAAGTTTTTCTTTGCAGGCAATATTTTGAAAGAAAAGCTCAGTCATCTGAGATGCAGTGTTGCAGCACTGAAAAGCATTGGGTATGACTGTATATCTCAGCATATGATTAAACCAACTATTGCAAAAACTATGCAAACAGTAATCGGGGAGTAGGATTATTATTAGATTTTTTATTGTTATTAGACCCAGTCTTTCAAAAACAGATGCAATTGCCATTATAACATAGTATGAAATAAGAAAATACTTGCTACTGCTTCTTGCAAACTACCGATTTGTTACCAATATATGTAATCATAATACAAAATATCACTGTCAAGGCAGGCATTTCATTTGAATTTGAGAAATGGCTTTTACAAAACAAATTTGTACTGTAGTGTTGTTGTTTTTTTTATCTCTTAAGATAAATGTGTACTTTTACAAGAAATATTATCAAGAATTGTATTTGAAAAAATGGTAGACCATTTCTTTTTTATTTTACTAACAACTTTCACGTTTTATGGATAATAGTAAAGAATTATGTATCTTCTATTTTACAGGTGCCCATCATAGAGTGTTTCTCTTTGCCTGCAATCAGGATACATCAACTGACCTTTGAACTGTGTTTTCCAACTTGGGATTCAAACACATGCCCTCTTGGGTAGGAGAAAGTCAGACAAACACCTGTGGCTATATCACTATACTTCTTCAAGTCTCGCTCTATGAGTGATCATGATGTGAAATAAAACAAAATGCAGTCATCTTTTTGTCATATTAAATAAGTTATGAACAAATAAAATATTTCAAACATTTTATTCATTCGTTATTTTGACAAACAGTATGAATAAACATACATGTATACCAATAGACAAACAAATAATTGGGAAAGAATGGGCACAAAAATATGAGAATATTGAAGTTGGAGATTTATTGTTAATATTGATTTTAATGTGACAGAAAATGCCCCAATTTGCCAAAAAGCATTGAATATCAAATGACAATTCTTGGATTTACAAAATTCTGCCCAAATGAGTATAGATAGATCTGTGAGTTGCTGTTTGGTATTTGTTCATAAAAGTCATGATATATAAATCAGTTTTAAAAAAAAATGCTGCAAACATAAAACAGTGGAGGATCTGATGTTATGTTGAAATGATATACTTGTATCAGCTATTTAAACTGTATATGAGCAGATTCTTATGGAAATATGAGCTTTAAATATTATTTTATTCCAAAATGGTGACCTAGAAGGTTTAGTTCCTTGTATTGGTCAATGTTATATTGTTCACTTAACAGCTTGAGGTAAATGCAAGATATAATACAGTCAAGTTCAGAAACTGCCCAACAGTTATAATAATAAACGCTTCCTCTCAATATGGTGTACATTTGTGGGAAGTTATATCAAATCCTTCAAAAGGTTAAAGAGACATGGAGCAGACACAATTTGTGACGGACGGACAGATAGACAACTCGAGCTAAAAGAATTAATCTATTTCAGGAGGATACATACTTAGCCAAATGGTTCTTGAGAAAAAGTCATTGAAAATAATTTATAAAAAGTACAATAAACAGGCAGTCATAAAAGTTAACATGAACACTAACTTAGGCTTAGATGAGCTGGATGAAAAATGTCTTAAACAAAATAATTGAGAAGTTGCCCAAAATGTTACAGCTACATGTAAGAAATGAGCCAAGTATCAACAAGAGATGTTTGTCAAACATTATGCCCCCACCTGAGCGCCATGTTGTCAGGATTATATGAACAATTGAATGAAATAAGCATGGACCGAAATGACAGCTGATTAGTCATTGACATTGGATGCTGTTGAGGCAGTTTTAAGACTATGACCATTCAAAGTGTGAGGATAGAGTGTGTTATGACCATGACCTTTGCGTCTATGACCTCAAAATCCATATGAGTCATCAGCTGGTCTTCAAAAATCTAAATGTGAAGTTTGAGGGACATGGGTTCAGGCATTGACAAGTTATCACACAGACAAGCTTTTTTTCAATCAATGTCACTGTGACCTGGCCGTTTGACCAGATGACCCCTAAAATGAAAAGGGGTCATCTACAGGTCAGACACAACTCCAAGTCAAGTTTGAGGGCCATGGGTACAGGCATTGTCAAGTTATCACTCGAAACATTTTCGCATTCAAGGTCACTGTGAACTTGACCTTTGACCCAATGACTCCTAAAATCAATAAGCGTCACCTCCTTGACAGGCCCAACTTCCATGTCAAGTTTGATGATCATAGGTTCAGGCATTGTTGAGATATCACTGGGAGAAGATTTGTTATCTTTTTTGCATTAAAGGTTATTGTGACCTTGACCTTGGCTCGATGACCCTCAAAGTCAAGAGGGGTCATCTACTGGTCAGGCCCAATCTTTATGTCAAGTTTGATGACCATTGGTCCAGGAATTGTCGAATTTGCGTTCAAGATCACTGTGACCTTGACCTTTGACCCCTAAAATCAATATGGGTCATCTACTGGTAAGGCCCAACCTCCGAGTCAAGTTTGAGGGCCATGGGTGCAGGCATTGTTGATTTATCACTTGGACAACCTTTTACCATTCAAGGCACTGTGACCTTGATCTTTGGCTCGATGATCCCCAAAAACAATAGGGGTCATCTACTGGTGAGGCCCAACTTCCATATCAAGTTTGATGACCATAGGTCTAGGCATTGTTGAGTTATCACTCGGAAAAGCTTTAAAATTAATTTACCATTCAAGGTCACTGTGACCTTGACCTTTGACCCGATGAGCCATAAAATCATCTACTGGTCAGGCCCAACCTTCATGTCAAGTTTGAAGACCATACATCCAGGAATTGTTGAGTTATCACTTGGACAAGCTTTGGTCTACAGACGGTAGACGGTACCGACCGACCGACATGTGCAAAGCAATATACCCCTCTTCTTCGAAGGGGGGCATAATAAAAAATGTCTTATTATGCACAACAGTAATTACATTGACAGAGACATTTTTTTCCTTTGAAGTATTTATAAATTGAGTCAGTAGCTGAGTCCTTGGATGACATAACAGTGCAGTATGTTGGTTATAAAATTTGTTTCCTTTTTAAATGATATGCCAGCATGTATAAAGATGGTCTCTTTTTCCTGTATAGAGTCAACATCAAAGTCCACTGTAAATAGATTCATGTGAGTTGCAAGAAGACAGAATTTTCAAGTTTAAACAATTTACAGTGTTGAACTGATGTAAATAGTTGCTCAGATCACAGCAAGAGTAAACTGAATCAGAACGAATCCATTGAAGGTGTTGAAACAGTTTCTGTTTGAAGGCTGTTCAACTCAAGCACAATCCTTTGATATGAGATGTTGGCATAAACTGTTTTGTGAATTCTGTCCTTGAAAAGTCTTTGGTAGTCTCAAGTATCACCTTGAAAAACAGTAAAGATGAATTTTGTAGAGATTGGAAAGTCTATTGCTCTTTCGATAACTTTCATTCTAGGTTCTGAAGTATTTGTGACATGGCGCTGAGTCTCTGAAACGAAAAACAAAAAAATATTTAAGAGCAAAAAAAATAATGATAAAAAAAATGAGTACATATACAAGATATTTTAAATTTACACCTTTTAACAGTCACAGAATATTTCACAGGGCCACTTGTAAAATATGTATAATATAGCATCTGTTGTTTTCTCAGTTAGATAAAGGGCACAACTCAAAATCTCTTAAAGCCGGATTTATAGACCTAATAATTAGGACCTATACATCATATACAAATATTATACAATAACATTAGTGTATTGTCTCTGACATGACGGACGGCTATAATGATACCTTGAATTTGGTTCTTTGACAACAGACTTATCTGCTAGAAATCATTAAAAACCCTTTTTATTTCTTTTGTTTTCTTTAAGGCTGCAGTCTTACAGATTAACAGTTTTGATAATATTTTATCTTTTGTCCAGGAATGAGCCAATTTTGTGTAAACATCTGAAAACCAGCAATACAAGAATGCTGACAAAAGATTTTATCGCAGTTTTTCATATTTCTGTCGCAAATTAATGTTTTTGAAAAATGCATAAAACATCAATTTTTGAAAATAAATATGAAAACTTGCAATGTGATTTTTTCAGCAGTCTTATATGATATATCACTTGTTGCTATGCATTTTCACATGCAATGTCACATATATACAGTATCCAGTGATGTGGATCATTCCATATATATGCTGCACATCTTTAATATTATAATTATAGAATGTGCATCAAACTATATGCATGATAAGCTTAAAAGTTTGTATTAAATTGAGATTTGGTAAAAAAAAATTCTACAAACTGACTGAAAATACATACATAATGCACGATTTATTATCTTGCTTATAAATAACACAAGTAAACCGGAAATATGGAAATTTATTTACCCATCCAGAAACCTGCAGTTCTGTGAAACAATCCGTCCCGCCTAGTTACCAGCATCTTGGATCCATGTCAAGATCTGAAATGAAAAATGAATAATCTATTTATTTATAAGCAGGCTCTTTCTGAAGCTTAAAGCTGCACTCTCACAGGTATACCATTTTTACATTTTTTTTTAATTTTGGTCTTGAAAAGAGCAAATTTTTGCATAAATATCTGCAAACCAATGATATAAGTTTGCTGACAAAAATCAGATCGTAGATTTTCATATTTCGAAAATTAATGTTTTTTGGCTTTAACCGTTACTAACGGTTTAAGAAAAATGCATAAAACATCAATTTTTTTTAACTAAAATATAAAAATCTGCAATCTGATTTTTTGTCAGCAGTCTTATATCACTGGTTTCCATGGATTCTCGCAAAAATTGGCTCGTTTCAAGACAAAAAAATAAAAAAAGTTGTCGAAACGTTCAATCTGTGAGAGTGCAGCTTTAAAATATGGTTGACATTTTTCTTTAAATGCAAGGTGGTTTCTGTTTTAATAAAGCCATTGCTTGAGCTCAAGTATTCATCAGTCGTGGGGTTCAAGATCTGAACTTGTCCCACTTTTGCACCCAGGTTTACCGTACTAATATTATACCGTTCATGAGTGTGTCCCAGTACTAACCCACACAGGTCAGATTGTTTGCAAATTAAGTTATCGGGAACAGTTTGTAGAGCTGGTTGAACAATTCAACTGCAAGCTTTAAGTTATTTTAAGTTTTAAGGGCCTGTGAGCCAAGTTGATAGAGCACAAACTTGCAAACAGGGAGTCCCCAGTCCAAGTCCCATTACTAGCTGCACTGTTTTCAGAACCGCAAGAAAATTGAAAAAAAATGTAGTTTGGGACAAACAAGTCTCCCAACTGTGACCAATAGAGCTTATGGTTACCTTCTGGATGCTCTGGATATTTTAAAAATACTTTTTGACTAGCTACAATAATGAGCAATCAGGGATACTTTTTTTATTATTTTGACATTTCTTATGTATCCCTGTAACGCTACAACTCTCTACCATTTAACACTGAGCGAAAGAATAAATAGTTATATTATGCATCGATGTTGAATAATAATGACAAAGTTGTTCAATATATACCCGACAGTGATCTAAACTGGATTTAATTTGTCATTAGTCATTATTTTCACATAAATATATTTTTGGTCACGAATACCGTTATACATGTACACAACCTGTCAGATTTGTCCCAGATTTACAGATATCGGGACAAAATCAACACATGTATACCTGAACATGTTTTTTGGCATAGTGACATAAATAAATATGTGTCTAAAAGTAGGCAATAATATTTTCGTAGAAATTTGAATTTATCAAAGAGATAATTTCAAAATTGTGGCCGCGAAGATTCTCTGCGCAAGGACTGTTCGCTACTTTATGTTGGGATGGTGGACGTCACGAGTCTGCCATAGTAAACAAAATCGTCAAAAGACTCGTTGACGGCCATTTAGGTGGACTAACTTTTTGACCCACCCCACCCCCCGCATCCCCACCCCTAGGCAACTATTAAATTTATAAGCTTCAATGTTGATTTAGAATTTCTGAACACTATTAGAGACATGATAATCTTGTAAATATAAGTCAAAGCAAGTCATAGAAAAATGATAAAAACTAAAATAAAGACAGATGAAATGACAGATCAGTGTAAACACTGTCATAAAATCAGTCTGTTTTTTGCTTGTTTGTTTTACTTAAAACACCGTAAAATTCATATACCATGAGTCTAATGGTTGGATAGTATTTCAGCCTATATTCCAGTGTTTTTATCACAACAAAACTCTTGAAATGCATCGAAATAAGAGCATTTTGTTTTTCAAAACATTTTGACAGTTGGCGCGAGGTTGCGTCCCCTGAATTTCTTAATATCTATACGATTTTCTTAAAACAGCATTAACATATTTACACGAGATTGGCACCAAAAACGTTTTAGTCTGTAACCAATCTCAGAACAATATTAAATAGAATGTGTTATTTTTACGCTTTGATATCATTATTGTAAAAAAGTACCAAAATGTAAAAAAAAATTGTGTCGGAGACCTGGTTCGAACACGTGTCGTGTATCCAATGTGCTACGAACGCTTACTTCAATCGAGTGGTATATTTAAGCTATACACCTAACTTGGTAATATCACGTGATAACATCGACTAGCCAATCACGCATAAGGAATGAAATCTACTAGGAAGACATACCCAGTAATCTTTTTTAAAATACGAAATAACTGCTAAACTTAAATAAATTGTAAACTATGTCATACTTCAGTTAGTAAGTTTCAATGCATTACACACATTAATACCAAGCTTATGTCAGTTTTCGACAATTTTCTTTTTTTCTTGCAATTTGATCATCTGGTGCACAATTGCCTTAATATCATCACATTTTGAAATCTTTTACAAATAATAAATCACATTTACAATTCCTATAATTAGTAATGTCAAACAACAATAGTATATGATTATATTTATAAAAACAACAACATGACTTTACTTATGTAATACGCAAACATATATCAAAGAAATTGTTATTGCATCCATTACATCCATAACTTAAAAGGGTTGATTTTTTACATTATGAGTGCGCCGTTTTGAATCATTTCACTCAAAGAGTTTTTCTTATATCATGAAAAAAGAAATAAGTAGTTAATAATGACGTCATATACAAATACAATGGATCCAAACATGCAATCACTATTTCTTTAATTCAATATTTTAATGATTTTTCGTACGTTAAAACGTAGTTCAATCATTTTTTCATTTTTTCGCTGTTGACTTTCTTTTACCCGGGGGGGGGGGGGTGTACATGGAACGGAGTTGGCTACAGTATATCTTGTCTTCCATTTGAATATTCTTCCATTTGAATGTACTTATCACTGCATCAATTAAATTGATCCATCTTTTGTCAACATTTGGTGAAACATATAAGGGTTGACTCCGTCTCTTACAGAAGGACAATGGATAATTTGGACGTATCACCATGACGGCCAACCTAGAACATAAATTTAACATCTTAAATCGAACAAATGGATGGATAGATATTCATTTCATAAAAGAAATATTATTTGGAATAAAAGTTCAGTGTTAAATGCATTATCGTCAACGTTGAGAGAGTAGTTCAAACTACTTATTAAATCAATTAAGCATGTTATGAGAATAATTCACGTTAACAACAGCCTCTCTTGAAATATCGATATTCATGAAAAGAACTAAAATAAATTTCAAAAAACAATTCGTTTAATGAATGAAATGAGTAAAATCAACATTTTAACACATGTTTAAGTTCTTAAATATTACTACTTACTAAGGATTGCATACAAAACAAAGACTCACGGCGCACACAGCGTTGCATCGTTCTACAAAATCCTGTCGATTCGAAATTTTGGCGAAGGATTCCATCGTTAAAATACAAGTAAATCCAATATAGTTCACACTTTTAGAAGCAGAAAATAGTATAGTCTTTTATAGGCTAAGAAATATTTTCCCATCTTTTCTCTCAAAAAGGTTATTTAGAAATAACTGTCACTTTCTTGCTTGTTTACATCGGTTTTGATGTGAGAACCCCGTTGAAGTCACGTGATTCCTCACCCTGGTTGATGTAGGTTTCAAACAAAACAATATTTAATGGCCAATTATTAGAAATCAGGAATTTATTAACCTGCTTGATAGACATAGATTGTCGCTGGTAAATTTAGGGGGTTCAAAACTTTATTAACTAAAAAATGCCGGCTATGTTCAAAGAAAATACAAACTCGAATTGAAGAGTATCAATGGCGATTTATCGTATAATGACGATTTTGGCTATGCTGTAAAACTCTACAAGTGCGACCTCGAGAAGTCGGTACTGCACACACGGTTGAAATCACTACATGTGCATGTTGCGAACACTGTGGACGACATTAACAACGCCACAGTACAGCACATAGCGAAATTTATCAGTGACATGAAACCAGCATCCCAATGTTATGACCAACACTACAAGTAAACGGTCATTCTCTGAACTGCATAGAGTGAAGACGTACCTGTGTCAGCTTTTAAAGCAAAACTTCAACTATTATAACAGCGTTTAAGCCATGCTTGAAATGTATTCATTGTATATGCCAGTGATAGCCATGTTGTCGATACATGAATTCAATGAACTTTTAATATAAATAAAATGTGTAACATTGTGAATAAAATGTGAAACATTATGAATAAAATGTGTAACATTTATGAGTATAGCTTACCTTTTTTTACTTGAAATGTTTTCTTGGAGTTAACCAGAAAGCGCTTTGGCAATGGGACCAGAAGTTATCGACAATGAGACAGTACACGTTCCCGTTTAATAGTGATTATTGTTTAGATAATCAGCGTATATCTGCAAATGAAAGGGCTAAAGCAGGAAAATGACAGAACAAAATTTCTGAAATGATGTTGACTTTAATCTGACAAGCATTTAAAACAAAGCTGTCCAAAAACCCAGAAAGTGGAAGCTAAGCCAAATGGTGGTCACTATGAAAGTAGGATTAAACGTAGAACTACTAGCAAAGAATCGTTCGGGTGAAGTCCGTGTATGTTAAAGTAACGATTGATGGTAGTAAAGCAAATGTCTGATTGACAAAGTGTTTACATTTACGATGTTGTCAGACAAAATTTGGAACACATGTTTTGGTGAATTTTCGGACCACTGTCCATTACATTTGATAACACTGTTGAAAATTTATTTAACGATTGTGTGGATTTAAACACTTGTGTCGTTGATTTTTCAACCTTGATATATGATATATCATTTGCTGTTCATGGTAAAACCATTCGTATTACGGGTAACAGAAATAGTTCACCACACAGAAAACAGTCGCTTTGGTTTGATAACACGTGTAAGGAACGTAAAAAGGATTTTTACAATTGTAAAAGGCTGTATACTGAAAATCCTACACTTGATAACAGATTGTTATTGTTGAATGCTAGGGCATGGTATTGTAAAGCCAAGCGTAAAGCTAAAGAAAGGTATTCATATATTGAAAAATGTACATTAGCTTTACTTTGCAAGACAAATGCTAGATCATTTTGGAAATATATTAATAAGTATAAAGGTAAAAAAAAAATACAAATTCTAATGACATAAGTATTGATGAATTTGTTCAGCATTTCAAAAATATATCAAATACACCCCATCCCAGCGATGTTTACGATTATCCTGATTCTGTGAATACTATTGAAACTAATGAATTGGATTGCGACTTCACTGTCGATGAGATATATAAAATTATTTCAAGTCTGAAACGTAATAAGAGCTGTGACACATCTAATGTTGTTGCTGATTTTTTCATAGATTCCAAAGAATTTATTGCTCCATATTTGACCAAAATATTTAATTACATATTTCAGAATGGTGTCTATCCAGAAGCGTGGAGTAAAGGGGCTATTGTCCCAATCTTTAAAAAGGTGATCGTTCTGATCCGGCAAGTTATAGAGGAATAACTTTAGTTAATATTACTGCTAAGATATTTTCATTGGTTCTTATAAATAGAATTGATAAATGGTGTGAGAACAATAATGTATATAATGAATCACAGTTCGGATTTAGAAATAGTCATAGTACTTCTGAATGTATTTTTATCTTACATGCATTAATTCAGAATACTATTCTAAGCAAACATAAACTATAGTGTGCATTTGTTGATTACGAAAAAGCTTTCGATACTGTTATCCATGTGGGTTAAATTAGTAGAATCGGGAGTTAGCTCCAAGATGATAAATATGATAAAATCTATATATAGAAGTGTTAAGACTTGTATTAAGGATGCTAGTAATATGTTCTACTATGATATGTTTGATATATCACTTTGTGTTAAACAAGGGGAGCCATTATCCCCCCTTTTATTTATTTTGTTTATCAATGATGTTAAAGACTCTGTTGACTTTCACAATTTAACTGAGTCAGACATTGATATGCTATCTATTTTTATGCTGTTGTTTGCGGTTGATATCGCATTATTTACCACGGATCCTGTAAGTTTACAGCATCAGCTAAATTCTCTGTATATGTATTCATGCAACTGGGGTTTAAAAATCAAAATAAGGAAACTAAAATATGTATGTTTGAAAGTGGGAAATGTCAGTGTATTTTTAGATGGTCAATTAATGACGATATTGTTGAAGTGGTGGGTAACTTTTGTTACTTAGGTATTAACTTTTCTTATACTGGGAATATGAATAATGCTGTAAAAATGCTGAATGAAATGCTGAATGAAAGGCATACAACCATCTACTATCTGTTTTTAGTAGATTAACACTAGATATTAAAAACAAACTATCGTTGTTTGATGCTCTAGTTGTACCAATTATTTTATATGGCTCGGAGATTTGGGGAGCATATGATCATAGCGAGCTAGATAAACTCCAATTAAAGTTCTGCAAACATAATCTTCGTGTCTTGTTGATTAAACAGACATCCAATGCCGCCGTTTAAGGCGAGCTAGGGCGGTTCCCATTGTCAGTTATATGTTATGAAAGGGCATTAAAATATTGGATACAAATTAATATGAATCCGAATTTATTAATGCACCGTGTGTTAACAAAACAATCCAATATTTATCATTATAATAACATACGTCCTGCTAGTAAAATAATATGGCACTCAGCTTTATCTGATTTGTTAAACAGCATGGGTTATGATAACTTGTTAGTTGATATTAATATCGATTACAATTATTTTCCTTTGTTAACCCAAAGAGAGCGGGATCAATATGTCCAAACGTGGTATGATAACTTAACATCTCAACCAAAAATGGAATACTATTGTAGATTTAAACAAGAATTTTATTTGAAGAATATTTGATGTGTGTCAAAAATGATAAACACCGAAAAGAATTAGCAAGATTTAGACTGTCATCTCATTCACTGGAAATAGAGACTGGTCGATATACTAATACTAACAGAGAAAACAGATATGTAAACTTTGTTCACATGACACTGTGGAGTCGGAATATCATTTTCTACTTTTTGTACAGCCTATTCAGATATTAGAAAAAAATATAATATGAAATTTAATTGGCCAAATATGTCTAAATTTAAATTATTAGGATATTGCTTTTGTAAGTATATATGTTATGTTATCACATAATTCCTTTATAAATCATTACACTTTTGTGTCTTGGCCATAAGTAGATAGTTTGTAAATGGCCAAAGGCAAACATACCGATTCGCCTATAAACTCTTGAAACTCTTGGTGATAGACAGAATGACTTTCCGAAAACAGCAACTTGACCTAGTTTGTGCTGAGAAACAAGGTTGTTATAGTGTAATAAAGCAAGATCCTCGGCCGGTTAGCAACAAGAGACAAAAAAAATAATATCATTCTTTACCAAGTACACATTATTATATATAATTAGAAACGGCTTTTGTAAAAAAACTTTTTCCAATCGTTTATTTTTTTTTAGACAGGGCTTTTTCTTGAGTAGCCACGGGTCCGACTATCGAACCCTTTCCCCTAGCAAAATGTTTATATGATATATTTCCCAATCTGGAGAAAAAATCCCTATGAAAAGTATTTTCTTCATTTTTGTTATGAATTATTTTTACCTGTAATGGTTTATTCAATCAAAGCGCGAATGCGCTGAAAGACTATCTGCAGGCAAATATGTGAGAGTTGCAAATTTTATTTGAACAATGGGAATGGGTGAAGGGCACATATATAAAAGTGAAAACTGTGCCAAGGGTCAAGAGAGCTTGTGCCCAGATCCCCATGTGTTTCATGTTACAATGCATGCCCTTTTCAATCGTTTCTAAAGGTTTTTCGTTGCTTCGATTAGATATCATACGATAGGAAAGTATAATACATAATATATTTTATACCATTTCCTTTTATAAACATACACGTTTTGTTTAAAGCTGTACTCTCACAGATTGACCATCTTAACAACTTTTTTTTAATTTTTGTCTGGAAAGAGCAAATTTTTGCGTAAATATCTGCAAACCAATGATATAAGATTGCTAACAAAAAATCAGATCGTAGATTTTCATATTTCCGTTCGAAAATTAATGTTTTATGGCTTAAACCGTTACTAACGGTTTAAGAAAAATGCATAAAACATCATTTTTTGTACTTAAATATAAAAATCTGCGATCTGATTTTTTGTCAGCAGTCTTATGTATAACTGGTTTCTATGGATTTTCGCAAAAATTGGCTCGTTCCAAGACAACAAAATAAAAAGTTGTCAAAACGTCCAATCCGTGAGAGTGCAGCTTTAAGGAAAATCATTTGTTTAAAACCAACTTCATCAATAATTCCCTTCAAAATGCACAGCTTATCATTTCAGTCGACGTTTTCATCCTCATGTATTTGAAGTTATAATGCATGCCCCTTTCAATCGTTTCTAAAAGGTTTTCGGTGCTTTGATTAGATATCATACGTTAGGCAAGTTTTATGAACATACACGTTTTAATTGTTTAAGGAAAATGATTTTATTTTACGAACAACTTTAGTAATAATTCCTTTCATAATGCAGAGCTTATCAGATGGTCTTTTTCCCACGGTGAGGGCAAACATGTGGTCAGTTAATGTATGTAGAAACTATGTTTAGAATATCGGTCAGTTAATGTAGTTCAAACTATTTGTAGATTATCGGAACTTGTCTGTTCTAAGAATGAGAATATGATTGTGCTTTTGTTTATTGATAAATTTAATGTTATGTATGTTTATGTAAGCATCTGTGTAGAAATAGTACTAGTGCTGTTTTGAATGCTTTCGTACTCTTTTGATGTTTTACAGGTTTAATCCGAACTATACTTTGATTCACCAAACGTACGCATGACTCACTGTCGTATCAGGGCATGTGTGCTTTATTGGCGCCGCTCTGAAGAGCGCGCCTATTATGGAATGGGAATTTATTTTAGTTAGTGGTAGGAGCGGTTTTTAATTTGATTGACAGTTGGGTTTTACTGTTATTTTATTATGATTAAAAAATGCAAATGGATGGCGATTGCATGGGTGTTAAAAATGCTATTTGTGGTTGAATAGATTGTCTTCAATTTATCTTCAAAACATTATATTTGAAGAACGACAAATAAGTTTAATAACTGTTCCCGTTTCGTTTACGTTTTCCGATTGGTTAACTGTAATATCATGTGCCGGAAATGTAAATATTCGGAGGAGTTTCGAATGAAATGTAAAATGTGTGGACCGGTAATTATGTGAATGGGAATAATTATGTTGTATGTTGTTTTGTTATGTTTACTGCATTAATAAACAATGAGTTAAGCTGTTTTCTTTAAAAACTTTAAATTTAATCGATATTGGATTAAATCATCACCTAACTTTATTTTTTAATGTGTTGAAGGTGACATTAGTGACAGTTGATTACGATACATCTAACAATTTGAGTCATTACAGTAAAACATGGATTATAAATGAATTATACGCGTAAGAGAAGATTTTCTGTCGAAAAAACTAATGTCAACAATCAGCATGGAATTGGGATATTCGTATCAAAGGGCTATTCATGTAAGTAACCTTGAGTAGTTGTGTAAGTTTATGAGTTCAAAAATGTTTGTTTTTTAATTTCTTTGGAATTCTTAAATCATTTTTATTTGCTAAACGTTAAGACAGCGTTTTAATATTTCTACATGTACTATAAATATACATGTTACATACTTTACATCTACTTATAATGCACCAGTCAATTGTAACCAAAGCCCCACCAGGTCCGAGGAATAGCTGGGACTTTGACTTTCTGTCCAGCCAACCCCGGGTAAAATCGTCGTCAGACGAACTGATGGTCAAATCCTCGCCATATGCCCCGTACCCCAGGGAGCCTAGGTAAGGCATATTCCCTGCTATATCTGGCTCAAAGACAAAACCACCGTATTCACCCGGCACTGCGAGGCCACCTGAAAGTTAAAAACACAGCCCATTTCCCCGGCATATCCCCATACCTGGAGGGCCGTGGTTACAATTGACTGGTGCATTATGTACATGTAACATATTTTTAAATGTACTTATGTACATCATTTATGTATATGATATGAGTATGTAATCTTTTATTTGATTGTTTTATCTTAGAAAAATATTAGACTTAAAAATACCCATTATTTGTTTACAAAGAAAAATATTAGACTTAAAAATACCCATTATTTGTTTACAAACTGCATATTTTCAAAATAAACCTACTTAGTATATTAAAAGATGTACATGGTTTCGGGCTGGAAGCCACAACAGCTTGGACACAAGCGACATTCATTTGCTTGGTGTAGGTCTCGTTGAAAGCCATACTGTTGTGAATCATTATCAACCATATGCACAACATCTACACATTTGTGCCTACCAACCCTTACTCTTGGCTAAAACGGATATTAGTGCATAATGTATAATTAATACATGTGCATTTGTATTTTACGGTTGTAGTTTCTGTTGGTTGATAATCAGAAGTCTAATTTCTTTCAGGCAGGAAAAGGACTGAATATTACTATTATATGAAGAATTCCAGCCTGCATTAAATACTTTGTTGGATCATTGAGACAGATTTGACATCCATGTATATCCACATCTGATAGAGATGATGTGAGTATTTCATATAAAACATATTTGAGTTGGTGTTTGTTGTTTTATAAACTCACTGTTTTCAATAATCCAGTGGTTGTGGTGGTGGTGATGGTGGTGGTGATGATAAATTTTTTTGATAAATTTAGTAATTTTCTTTATATTATATACATGTATGTATCAGCTTATTGTTGTTGTTTTTAAATAATGTTGAGAAATATTAAACTGTTTATATTTTATTTTGTATATGTATGGCAGTATTATTATTTATACAAATTAGTTAGAAAGTACTTTTTTTTTCTTTTACAGCACTAAACATTCTAGATGGGTAAAGACCTGTTAAATCAGCATTGACTCAGCATTGAGTAATTTTCATCTGTGCAGACACTACAAGTACAAACGCATGGGAACAAACCAAACTTCAAATGTTGAAGAGTGAAGAATTATTGTGAAAAGTTCTAAATGTTAGAATACCATTGACTAAATAAAACAAATAGACATCGATTACCAACAGAGACTGTTTACATGTTATAATATTCAAAAGACATTAGCTGAGAACTTTCACTCTGACATTTTTGGAGAGGCATTACAGCTACTTAGTGTTCTTGTTTCTTAACATATTTTAATTTAAAAGTACATTCATTGTTTTTAAATCTGAATTCTGAGTTAGTATCATAAGTAAAATTCATTTATTTGAATGATTACATTTTATGAATAAGTCCAATTGAGCTTTTTACAAGAAAAAGGTTGATTTTTAAGCAAAATTGTATAGTTACATGACATTATGTATATTTTCTTCAAAACTGAACGGTAAACTATCATAAATTGTCTTTTGAATTGTTCATTAGACATCATAGAAAATATTTAAATGATTTCAGCAGGTTGTCTTATTATTAACTATTTTTTATGAATTTATAAAACTGCTATATATTTTCAAACATCGAAATACTGCTCTGTTCCGAAGACTCACAAGATCAATCAAAACGATTTTTTTCCATGTGTATCAATAATATGTTCGGTTGAACGTAATTTTTCTGTTAACTGAAGTTTATTTTACCAGAAACTGTTGTGTTTATTTCATAATCTCTGATAATGTGAAAAAAAATCAAATAAAGACAAAATATTTTTAATTAACAGTAAAAAATCTTCAAAATTTGGATTAAAGTCCCATAACGTACCATGATAATGACTATGTTGTCCGTAAAAGCTTTATAAAAGTGTGTATTACTTATACCTTAATTCAGTTCAAATAATTATGGCTTAATTAATAGTTATATTGAGCTTTGTCAATTTGTGTTGATGTTTTGTTTTATGTACAATTACTACTTCTATTTCCTAACTTTTGTCTCATTTGTCAAATTGAATTGTTACATATTTAAGTGAAAAAACACACACACTATTTTTAAAGATGCACTCTTACTCCCCAATAAGACTTATGATAATTAATATTATTGTTTTCATTTTTCAAAATGGGTTGATAGATGTCAACAACAATGTTTCTAATGAAGGATCTTGAGTTCAATTTGCTAATAAGAATGAACTTAAAACATGGTATTTCTGCCTTGTGATACTATAGTAGACCACAGAAAATCTTTTAGCAATCACCAATTGATCATTTAATATTTGTCATGCATTCTGCTATTATAAACAGGGTGACAAGCTTGTTATCAGTAAACGATATTTCAGTAAATGCATTATTTAGTAAGTAGTTATTGTTTTTTCATTCAATTTGATGTGTGTTATATATACAATTATATGTATTGATTTCAAATAAGAGTTTCACTTTAAAGATGCTCATTTAAAGATAATGAACAGACACACAAAAACTAGACACATTTGATACTAATTATACCAATGATTATTGTTTTATATATAGGTGACCTCTGATTTGTTTTGGAGATATTCATAAATGGGTGTTATTCTTTATTGTCTTCAGTTTCTTATACATTTAAGGATTTTTATAATTGCTTTTCTGTTATATATTACAATGTAATTTAATGCAAATGAAAACACACTTTAAACTGGACACATTTTCTGGTATATATTCATTTAATGCACAAAGAAATTATTTTAAGTGTTCAGTATCACTTTCACACATTGTTTACTATTTTTTTTTTTGCATATTTGGCCTATTTATGCTTATTTGTGCATTGTTGTATTTCAAAACCTTTGTGAAAAATAGAAACAGTATTATTTTCATCATACATAGTCTTATACATATTCAGTTTGAATGCGTTATTTTTATCATATTTGAAAAAAATGCCATTGTTTAATAAGACACATGCTGTTTTTGTGTTAATATCGACTAAAACATCCATTTTCTACTCTTCTTTACTATGTAAATGAAGAAGTTAACATTAGTATTATTAAACAGCTAAAAACAAGGCATGTTATGTTATAAATGCATTTCATCTAGTAAACAATGTTCACTTTTTATATAACAGTTCAATAATTATGTTCTATTTATGTTTGCAACTTTACAGTTCAATAATTATGTTCTATTGATGTTTGCAACTTTCGGACGAAATGATAATATTTATTAAAGTACTACACAAATTGTTCAATTGTTATTTCATATCACTTCTTCATGATGAATGAGGTAACTTATTCTTCCCTACAAGTTGTCATTCCAGCATGGTGACGTTGCCCCCTCCCCCTATATGATTAGAACTGCAGTGTACATGAACAATAACTCTATTTCAGCGTATTGCAAGAGTTATTCCCTTTGTATCTTTTCCTGTCCGGAGCATAACTAGAAAACTACTTTTTTGGAATTTCATTAAACATCATTCAATGGTATTTAGCACAACGAGAGGAAGTGCAGTGCACAATGACTATAGCTGTTTTTAAGCTAATTACATAATTATTGCCCTTTGCCGCTTTTTCTTGACCAGAGCATTACTTTAAAACTACTTATGGTATTGAAATAAAACTTGGTATATGGGTATGTGGCAATGACAAAAAGTACAGTGCACAAGCACCCTAATTCTGTCTTGTTCATTAATGTACCCCACCCCTAATGAAATGTTCAACTTGAAAATCTTCCATTTCAATGCTTTTGCCTATGTTGTCATGCAGCAAACTACAAACATTTTGAGAATTTCATAGATGCGGTTCAATGCACCATAATATGCTTGTTGGCCTTGACATTTCTTGTTTTTCAACATATAACAAGTGCATAAACTATTAAACGGCGCCCTTTGATGCTTTGCATCAATGGTCTTTCTTGTATAAATTGAAAGCCTAATGTCTTAAACTATGCCAAGAATACACCTGAACGAAGCTTTTATGCAAAAAATGAAAACATCTCATGAGAAATATAAACGCCTAAAATCATAGGAATAGTATCTTGTTATTGTGTAGCAGGTAAATTATAGTATTTGAAGCATTAGTAACGCATAACCTGAGATACATTGCAACTGTTTTAACACTCAGACAATCATTTTCGTTTCTTATCTTATAAAAGTAAAATAGAAAATGCACCATTACAAATAAGCGTGCTTCAGGTCACGTCAGGTTATAATAACAAACCCTGCAGGCGATGGGACACTTGCGGTCGGTAATAATTTCTGGAACATCTAGCTTGAGTGAATATCATTATGTTACCTTCCTACCAGAGCCTCCATTATTTTGACCCGCACTTATCTGATAAATATAGCGATCTAAAAATAGTTATATTTTGCTAAAAATAAAACGCCGGGACACAGAATTACAGCGCGGAAATAGCCGAACAAGCGAAAACTCATACTCGGAATGCAATACAACCAATCTATTATTATGGTTTCGACGTCATTCGGCTAAACATAGAGCGCATTGAGACAAAAAATGGGTTAAAACGACATGAATAGAAGTAGTTCTTTGGAGTTTGCGGTCTTAAGACTACCTGTACGCAAGCGCAGATAGTCTAAAAACCTAATGAATTGTGTGATGTGATTTTGGCGATTAATGAATTGAGAAATCGTTGTTTTTTCATCACATTCAGAGATCATTATGCAATATTAACTGTGAGTTATTGCAATAGATATTTACACCCCAAGGATTGATATTTCAACTATTTCAAGTATGTTGAAAGAAAAAAGAAACTTATTTGCAGGAGACAGAAAAGCATGGCTTGTTTTGTTTTAATTGAAATACTTCCAAATTTTTAATGTAAAGCGATGTTGTTGTTGTTTTCAAAATGGCATATTTCGCTATAACTTGATGATTTTGCTTTTAAAAGTCAATGTTCCAATTGCCAAGTTATGCGTCAAAACCGAGTGTGTTAAATTGTAATACCATAATGGCTATTTCAGTACAGTTTGATTATATTTGTTGATGATGTGATCAATAATGTATTATTTCTGAAAACAAATATATTTTTGTTACTCTTATAAAAAATGATGAAAAAAAAGGATTTTTCTTGTCAAGGGTGATGTCATTTTTATCAAAAATTCTGAAATTGGGGTAAGGGTAATTCAAATTTAAATAAAATAGACATTTGACGGTAAATTTCTTTTAAATTTGTTTTTGAAACCACGTAATGATACTCATTAAAAACTTATCAAGCTGATCATAGTTTGAAATGATGCCCATTAAATAACGATTCTTTTGCTAGAATGAGATGTACTGTATTGGAAGAAGAGATTGCATATAGGATACTTCAAGGTAGCTTTATCCACATGCAGTTACTTGGTATTTTGACTGCGTTTTTGGCCAGTTCAGCTACGTATACCTGATTCGAGCGATTGTTCTCAAGTAACTGTGGCTTAATCCTCAAAAAAGCTACTTTAGTTCTCTGATAGCTTCATAAACAACACTGTTTAATTTATTGAACGTTGACCATGACCCGCAACCATAGTGATCAAATTATACGCTCATAATCAATACCTAGGGTGCCGTAAGCTTTTACTTATGTAGCGAATTTGGGCCGAGCGATACGTTGTTAAACTGTTGTCTGCCGCTTTTACAGTAAGGCGTAGGATTTTGCTATTGTACACTTTCACTTTCATTTTGAATAGTTAGGAAACCCGCTATATTTCAATTATCTTAAAAGTTATTATTTCATTGGCAAAATACGTTTCGGAAGAATAGGAGGCGTAAGGAAATAGTAAGTAGTCATAAACAAATAGTATTTGGATTGCTTATATATTTGTTATGCACTCAATGCTAAACTTTTAATATGGGGTATGAAATTAGTTTAGAGAGTGAATTTCTCAATAAAAACAACAGCTAATAATACAACTTGATCGTAAATTGAAATAAGATGGTTGAATAATAATAATCATGATGCGAACAGCGATTTATTATAATAATGTTGTTTTCTGAAAATATGAAAATATAAGGCGTAACCCCCTATGAAAAAGACTTTACGTTGAAAATGGACTATTCCAACTGGTTAGGACCGTCCAATGTGGTCACGTGATATCGTGGGTATAAATACAGCAAACCAGCGGGTTTTATTCATTCTTGTGCTGGCTTCTGCGAGAGCAACAACTTGATAAGACAAGGTGTACTATATTTATTGTCTCTAATAGGGGTTAAACACTATTTGTCCTAGCGGCAAATATACATGTTAATTCCCTAGGGGTTTATACCGAACTATCTATATTAATATAGATATAAGTATGGTATAAACTGTGAACCAGAGAGAGTATTAAATAGAAAAGCGCCTCCTTAACAATAGAAGTAATGAAAGTAAACTCAAAAGTCCTTACCATACATTGACATAATACTATTAAGTACAGTTTTTAAGTGAAAAGCTAGGGATATAGGAAAAGTTAGATAATTTAATATGTGCGTCTATGAAAACTGTAAATATTCCAATCTTTGTTGATTTATCATTGATTGAACGATAATTATTTTCACGATCCAATCATTTTAAATAATCATTAGTGCAAATTATTTTGGCAAAGTAGCCAAAGAGGAAAATCTTATATATAACCATTTGAAAGTTAGCCCCGGCACGTTACAAAATTTGGCGCCCAACGAGGGACTATTTGAATTTTCATATATATTCACAAACCTATGACAATGGCCGGAAGAAGTGATCGTGAACGTCATATGGAGCAAGAGATAGATGATTTAAGGCGACAGCTCCATATAATGAAGTTACAACAAGAAATTGATGCAATGCAACGAGAGATTGACATAACTTCATATAAAATAAATGCTTCTACACCAGTCAGAGAAAATATACCGCGTGGTAGGATGGATATGCCTAGTTCATTTGTTAAAAGAGAACTGGTAGAAACAACCCCAGCTTTTCATTTAAAATTGACAAGACCAAGACGGTTGTTGCCTGAAACGCCAAATAAATCAAGTGTTTCCTTTACAAACATAGCATGCCAGACGGAGTGCATGGATAATGACAGGCCAGATAAATTCGTTACTGAACGAAGGAAGAAGGCACGTTGTTCAGAAACTGTGCCATTAGAAGATACGAAGCAGATATGCAATAGTGGGGGCACAGTTGGTCGGGGTTTAACAATGAAGCCCGCGACTTATGATGGGACTAGTGCCTGGGCGGACTATAAAGCCCATTTCGAAGCATGTGCTTCATTGAATGGTTGGGATGACCATCAAAAAGGCCTGTATCTGTCTGTTTCATTGAGGAGACAGGCGCAAGGTGTATTCGGAAACCTTGCAAATAACACTACCGACTACAAGAAGTTGGTGAGTGCTTTGGAGGATCGATTTGCACCTCCAAATCAAACTGAATTGTACCGGGTACAGTTAAGGGACCGGCAACAAAGAGCTACTGAGACAATGTCAGAGCTAGGCCAGGATATTCGCCGTCTCACAAATTTGGCATATCCAAGCGCACCAAATGACGTGCGAGAAACGCTCGCAAAAGAGCAATTTATCGATTCATTGATAAATTCAGACATGCGATTGAAAGTTAAACAGGCTAGGCCTGTTGATTTAAACGATGCTGTTCGGCATGCTGTTGAACTAGAGTCCTTTTATCGTGCAGAGAAGCGGCAGAAAGGAATGGTTCGGGCTACCAACCATGATGAAGACAAACACTCAGGGGAGTCCATGTCTCAAATGAGGGAAGAAATTCGAGATCTTCGAGCAAAGTTGAACGCTCAAACACAATCGAAATCGTTCAGTAAAAATGAGAGTGGTAGTAGAAGTTATCAGCAAACACCGTACAAGAAACAGTTTTATACTGAAAACAGATCATTTGATAAACAGTCGAATGAAAGACACGTTGACAAAATGAAAGCATGTTTTGAGTGTGGGTCAGAACAACATTTAAGGTGGGACTGTCCAAATATTAAAAGTAAACCTTACGAGGGAAAGAAGGAAAATAATAAGCAACAACAGCAGCAAAGCTTAAAACAAGCTCATATTCAAACATCGGCTGGTTTATATGTGTCAGCTAAAATAGGGAGTATAGACGTCGCCTGCCTTGTAGACACAGGAGCTACGCTAACATTAATTTCCAGTAAAATATGGGAAATAATTAAAGGTTACCACATCCTTTCGACTTTTGAAGCTCCAATTGTAACGGCTTCTGGAAGTAACATGAATATAATCGGTAGCACAGAGCTTGCAATACAGCTTGGTGAAACGAGTTGCCCGATTAAAGTTGTAGTTGCAGACATGGATGTTGATGTTGTACTTGGGATTGATTTTATGAAAGTGCACACTGTTCATATCGATGTCGTACAGGACTCATTAACCATCAATGGGCAGAAAATTGCCTTGCAAAGCGTTGGGAAATTAGGTTGTTACCGCGTAGTGTTGATGGAAAAAGTTGACATTCCTCCAAAATCGGAAATGATTGTTACCGGAAGAATAAATGATCTTGGAGTAAACAGGTTTGGGCTAGGAATAGTGGAACCAAATGAAAGGTTTGTTGAACTTGGGAAAGGATTGGTTGCCCGAACGCTGGTGAATGTCATGGACAATATTCCATTGAGAATAGCAAACTTATCTGAAGAGACACGAACCTACTATCCGGGGACCAACGTAGCAGTTATAAGCAAGGTTGACCGAGTCGAGGAAACATCTGAAAAGATCAACAAATGTAGGACTTTACCTTCTCATATGACAGACTTGTATGAACGGGCAGCAGAGGGAATGTCTGATGTTGAGAAAAAGCAGATTTTGAATCTACTGATGAAGTATGCTCATATTTTCTCTAAATCGGACACTGATTTGGGTAGGACTGGAATAATACAACACCGTATACCCACTGGAGAGGCACGACCAATAAAACAGCCAACCAGAAGAATACCAGTGCATATGCAAGAGGAAGTTGACTCTCAAATTGATCAAATGTTAGAAAATGACATTATACAGCCGTCAACGAGTCCATGGGCAAGTGGTGTAGTTTTGGTTAAGAAAAAGGACGGTTCAAGGCGATTTTGTATAGACTATAGGCGTCTGAATGACATTACAATGAAGGACGCGTATCCACTGCCTAGAATAGATGAGTCTTTGGATCAACTGTCTGGTTCTGTCTATTTTTCTTGTTTGGACCTTAGTTCTGGCTACTGGCAGGTTGAAATGGCCAAGGAAGATAAGCCAAAAACTGCATTCTCGACACGTAGGGGACTATATGAATTCAATTTTATGCCATTCGGTTTATGTAATGCGCCAGCGACATTTGAGCGTCTCATTGAATGCGTATTAGCTGGACTGCATTGGCAAATTTGCTTAGTGTACTTAGATGACATTATTGTTACTGGGAAAACTTTTGAAGAAATGACACAAAATCTTGAAGCCATTTTCAAACGATTTGAAGGGGCTGGATTAAAATTGAAGCCAAGAAAATGTCAACTATTCAGGAAACAAGTGGAGTTCCTAGGTCATGTCATAAATGAAGCCGGGGTATCAACGGATCCGAAGAAAATTGAGTGTGTCAAGCAGTGGCCAACTCCGGAGAACGTAACAGAGGTACGATCTTTCTTAGGACTCTGTAGTTACTATCGGAGATTCATTGAGGGATATTCAAATGTTGCAAAACCACTTTATCAGCTGACAGAGAAAGGAAGAAGGTTTGAGTGGTCATCAGATTGTGAGAAAGCATTTGAAATGTTGAAAAATAAGTTGACTAGTGCACCTTTGCTAGCTCACCCAGTGTTTTCAGTTCCGTTTACACTGGATACGGACGCAAGTAACTTTGCCATTGGTGCCGTTCTCTCTCAAAAACAAGATGGAATAGAAAGAGTTGTGGCTTATGCAAGTCGAACCTTGTCAAAATCCGAGAGAAAATACTGCGTGACACGGAAGGAAATGCTAGCCCTAGTATTCTTTGTAAAGTATTTTAGGCATTACCTTTACGGCAGGAAATTCCTTCTCAGGACTGACCATGGATCTCTGAGGTGGTTGTTGAGTTTTAAAAATCCTGAAGGACAAGTTGCACGATGGTTGGAGGTTTTGTCAGCATATGATATAACTATTGAACGCAGACAAGGTAGAAAACATGGTAATGCAGACGGCTTGAGTAGAATACCATGTCGACAGTGTGGCATAAGCGACGAAGAAAAGCAGATTGATGCAAAGGAAACTGCAAAACCGGTAGAAGTTCACCGAGTGGCTGACGTACATCAGGGAGATACATCTTGGGACCTACAAAAACAACAACAGGAGGATCCAGATATTAAAACGGCTATGGGATGGGTTGTTAACGACAACAGACCAGCTAACAAGGAAATTGCATCAGGAAGTTATTGTCTGAAGTCGTTGTGGAACCAATTCGATTCTCTTGAGATTGATGATGGAATTTTAGTGAGAAGATGGATTAATAATGATACAAAAGAAATCGTCAAACAAGCAATTGTACCAAGCAAATGCAGAAGAAATGGTCTAAAATGTGCACATGATATCAAAGCAAGTGGTCATTTGGGAATAAGGAAAACATTAGCCAAAATTAAAAGAAAATTTTATTGGTCTGGCATACGAAATGACGTACGTATTTACATCGCTGGTTGTGAAGTCTGTTCCAGGAGAAAAGGTCCTAATAGAATTAAACGAGCTCCAATGCAGGTAGTTCGAAGTGGTTACCCAATGGAACGGATAGCCATTGACATATTGGGTGAGTTGCCAAAAACCGATCGGGGAAATCGCTACATAGTTGTGATATCGGATTATTTCACGAAGTGGACTGAAAGTTTTCCAATGCGGGATATGGAAGCCGCTACAGTTGCAAAGATTCTGATTGAGGAAGTTATTACCCGATTTGGTATCCCGTCCCAAATTCATTCGGATCAAGGAAGACAGTTTGAGAGTAAACTGTTTCAAGAGATGTGCGAGCTTTTACAAATAAACAAGACACGGACAACTCCATATCATCCTCAATCAGACGGTATGGTTGAGCGTTTTAACCGCACATTAACAACAATGCTGAGCGCATATGTCAATGAACACCACAACAACTGGGATGAACAGATTCAGTATGTCATGATGGCATATAGAAGCGCAGAGCATGAAACGACTGGGATGAGCCCAAACATGTTAATGTTAGGTAGAGAAGTTTGCACGCCCTTGGACATCGTTTTTGAAATGCCGTCAGATATCAAAGCAATACCTGACAATGAATGGGTATGGGAGCTGAAAGAAAGGTTAGAAGTAGCGCACGAAATGGTTAGACAAAATACTGGTGCATCAATACAACGACAAAAGCAGATTCATGACCGCAATATATCTTATGAAACATTTTCCGTAGGGGATCAAGTATACGTATATTTTCCTGTAAAGAAGGTTGGGACATCATCAAAATTTACCTCTTTTTGGAAAGGGCCATATACTGTTTTAAGGAAAATGTCCGTAGTGCTCTATGAAATCAATTGTGGTAGAAAGGGAATAGGGCAGGTTATACATTGTGATCGAATACGAAAATCTAAGAGTCAGGCATTAGATAGGGAAAATGATAATGTAGAGGTACATAACGAAGTAAGAGATGATCAAATGGTAGAATCTGATAATATCGATGATGAACATGATGTAGATTTAAATACTGATGATAGTTTTGATGTTCATGTCAGAAAACGTAGGAAACCTGTATGGGCTCAAGATTATGTATTTTCTTGTTCCAGGTCTGAGATGGCCAAGACAAAGGTAACGGCGCGGAAGTCGATGCAGCCTATATGCCCGCAATGTAAAAAGAGTGTACCACCCGACGAGAAGTTTGAGCAGCATCTTATCAAATGTACTGAAGAGAAAGAAAAGCTCATGTTAGCTCAACAGGCAAGTTGTGATGAATGTGGAAAAATCTTTAAAAGATTTTCATTCATGATGAAGCATAAGCAGATGGTGCATGCTACTGAGAAAGGTGATACAGTTAAGGATAAAGTTGAGCCTGGGTGTAGTGAAATTGACATTGAGAAGTCGGAAGCTGTTGATGAAGGATGGGATCGTGATCCTGATATTGAACTTGATTATAGTGATGAAGAAGAAAAGTGTGTTGAAAAGATGGATGTTGAAAATGATGATGATTTTGTAGAGGATACAATTAGTAAGAAGAAAGATCTCGCCGAGGAAAGTATTGCGGAGAAATGTACTGAGAATGAAGGAATGAAAGAAGTAAATGTTGATATGGCTATAGGCAGAGTAACGCGCAAACCCACTAAACCTTTACTTCCAGGGGTCAGAAAACGATGTGTGAGCGAAGTCAACGCGACCAAGAATGTCGAGTCCAATGTTAAAAGGAGGATTACGGTAACCGAGGACACTAGTCGGATTGAACAGAGTGACAGTAAAGTCAAAGGACATTGTCCTGTATCAACACCATTACCCCGAAAGATTGGTTTTAGTTTTCTGAGGTGTGTACAGGATGGAAAACAACGTCAGGAAATGACTATCCGAGAAAATGAGGACGTCAGTTTGGAGGCGAAGATTGTATGCCCCGAGAAGAAGACGATTTCCAAGCAGACATATTGTCTTGGAGATTATGTTGCTGATGGGTTAATCAAACCTGACAATATCATAATAGAAGTTTCTGAGGACGGGATGCTTCAAGTGAGCTTTGAAACTGAAAAATGAGTGTATTAAACATTATTGAAACCTTTGCGAACTGTTAAATTTTGAAGTAGATTTTTGTTTTTGTATGTGTATCAATGCTACAGCAGGAAGCTGAGGAGAAAGTTTATTTGTTAACAGCATCAAACTCATTTTTTTTTTTTTTTGCCATGTTGTTATTGTCGTTTTTGTAAATTTCATTAAAATGTGTTAAGCTTAGATTTGTTTGGATTGTTCGGTTCAAGTACACGTAAAATAGGTTTATCCCCGCGAGACGCGTGGTAATCGGAGGCGTGGGTAATGTAGCGAATTTGGGCCGAGCGATACGTTGTTAAACTGTTGTCTGCCGCTTTTACAGTAAGGCGTAGGATTTTGCTATTGTACACTTTCACTTTCATTTTGAATAGTTAGGAAACCCGCTATATTTCAATTATCTTAAAAGTTATTATTTCATTGGCAAAATACGTTTCGGAAGAATAGGAGGCGTAAGGAAATAGTAAGTAGTCATAAACAAATAGTATTTGGATTGCTTATATATTTGTTATGCACTCAATGCTAAACTTTTAATATGGGGTATGAAATTAGTTTAGAGAGTGAATTTCTCAATAAAAACAACAGCTAATAATACAACTTGATCGTAAATTGAAATAAGATGGTTGAATAATAATAATCATGATGCGAACAGCGATTTATTATAATAATGTTGTTTTCTGAAAATATGAAAATATAAGGCGTAACCCCCTATGAAAAAGACTTTACGTTGAAAATGGACTATTCCAACTGGTTAGGACCGTCCAATGTGGTCACGTGATATCGTGGGTATAAATACAGCAAACCAGCGGGTTTTATTCATTCTTGTGCTGGCTTCTGCGAGAGCAACAACTTGATAAGACAAGGTGTACTATATTTATTGTCTCTAATAGGGGTTAAACACTATTTGTCCTAGCGGCAAATATACATGTTAATTCCCTAGGGGTTTATACCGAACTATCTATATTAATATAGATATAAGTATGGTATAAACTGTGAACCAGAGAGAGTATTAAATAGAAAAGCGCCTCCTTAACAATAGAAGTAATGAAAGTAAACTCAAAAGTCCTTACCATACATTGACATAATACTATTAAGTACAGTTTTTAAGTGAAAAGCTAGGGATATAGGAAAAGTTAGATAATTTAATATGTGCGTCTATGAAAACTGTAAATATTCCAATCTTTGTTGATTTATCATTGATTGAACGATAATTATTTTCACGATCCAATCATTTTAAATAATCATTAGTGCAAATTATTTTGGCAAAGTAGCCAAAGAGGAAAATCTTATATATAACCATTTGAAAGTTAGCCCCGGCACGTTACACTTATATTTAGTATATTTTTGTATATTCTCTTTCTGCACATACAACCGGTTAAAAGTGATACTAAAATAATGGCCAACCACCGGTCATTCAAAATTCAAGTGTTTTTCTATTGCCTATCGCCAGTATCGGATACATTGCTATTTTTGTATTGTCGCGTATCACATTAAATACATATAGTGTGAAATTGCGCGTACATACTTCCTTAGTAGTAACGCTACTGTATCTCGTATCGACCGTTATCATGCGAGAGTTTGAAAAATTAAAATGGCGACCTCTCGTCGCTCACTTACTGAGCAAAATTCTCCATCACTTAATGACCCAGGTCGGGAATTATTTGAAGCTTGTCGGAATGGCGATTTAAACAAAGTAAAGAAACTTGTTAATCAGCATAATGTTAATTCCAAAGACACTGCGGGAAGAAAATCCTCGCCACTTCATTTTGCTGCTGGTAAGTTTGTTTTGTTTTTTTCTACGGTTCGGTGACCACGAATGCAAGTGATAATTGTTTGAGTATTTCTAAACTAAGCGCTTTATTGTATAGGTTGAAGAATAGCGTAACAGTTAATTGTGAAATTGCCTGCCAGGTTGTCAATTGCTGTAACAGTCTGGTTAGATTTGACCAATTGGGCATTATTGATTATCATTTTAATCATATATACTCATAACTGTTACCAACAACCTTTACACGATAAGATTTTATGAGCTCCGAAGATAGATCGTGACGAAACAAGTTTAGACGAAGAGGGGTTTAAAAAGGGCACAAGTCCTTATACAGAACCCAAAATCATCCTACAGGTATCCTACAGGTATTATGGCCATGGCAATTTTGACAGATTATCTCATTCTCAGCCTCCAAGACTAGCATTTACCACTGTTTTTTATATATTGTAATATTTTTTTTGGACACTGTATCAAACTTAAGAGATGTACAAGTGGTTTAAATTCTCAATATTAAACAAAAATTAACTTTAATTTTATTTGTTTAATCGGCACCAACACATACAAACCACAGGCATCTGGATCATTGTTTGTCTCTTAAATTTTGTTTAAAACCATTTTGGGTACATACAATGAGATAGACAACACATCTGAAGATATTTAGTGTCTTTCATATACAAAAAAGAAACAAGGTATGTAACTCAAATTTACCCGATTTCACAGTAGAGTCCAGTTTTATGCAAATTTCTCAACCAACATAAAAACAATCCATTTTTAAATAAGTGACATGGAAAGAAGAGTCAATTACCTTTAAAATGGTGTGCGATATGTTGGTATATCTATAATGTCTTTAGACAAACAAGCATAATTCAATGTCCAATTCTCGTGTTTTTCTTTAGTCGGAAAGAGTACAGCAAATTCAAATCTTCAATTTTCCCCGTGTAAACAGTACTAATGACAGTCCATTTCAAGTTATTTAACGTTTCAGTGTACAGATAAATTAATTCCATTTCTTAATATCACCATAAGACTAACACCACGGTTTAAGAAACAACCGTATCAGTCTTCAAATTAAATCCCTTAATAATATATAAAAAATTGAGGTTGGTAAAGTATTTATAACATATATTGAAGTAAAAACCAAACAAAAAATTGTATATCAGGCATATTTCGATAACGATCTTGTGTATTTCGATAATTATCATCATATTTCGGTAATCTAGCGTACACAACAATGATATATGTCTTGACATTTTGAGAACATTCACGCATATGATAAGACTTATACAAATGCCGTAATAGTCCCGACTTGCCTTCTGACTGACAGTCAACCGTTGCAACCGTTGCAACCGTTGCAATAGTCCCGACATGCCTTCTGAATGACAGTGAACTGTTGCAATCGCATGTATTGTCAAAACTGATGATTGTTTTGATAAGGCTTGTCGCTGTGCGGATGAAAGCATGTCAGCATAATTAATGCGTGTCGGTAATTAGCTTTGCCAGTGGAAGGCATGTCGGGTAAAGTGCAAACAAACAACCATACGGTATTACCATCGCAATAGTTTGTTCTATTGATGTTTTTCTAATGACAGACAGCGGGTGTTTTTCACACCTTCACACATTTGAAAAGATTTGATAGTGACAATAATGCTACTTTGCGTTATGCACATTCCTTTATTAATTTTTTAAAACAGTAACATACAACAAAATGATTTGTAAAATATCGAAACATTAAAATCATGAACAACGATTAATTGATATTAACCTCCTTTCCCAATTTTCCTTTGCCATTATAACTCAATCCAGTTAAAGTACTGACTCACATCGAGTTTTGTGAGTAGGGTCTCTTATGTAAAAAAGTAAACACTCGTGTTTGTTTTCAATTTATTTCTCAATAAATCATTTTAAAGTAAACATTCAATATATTTCTGTGTGTGTTAACTTGCGTGATTTTACCTATGTCAGTTGTTCTCAGGGATGATAAAATTCCGGATTGATCCGGAATTCCGGATTTAAGGCCTCACGGATCGATTTTGAGATATATGTAAATCCGTTGAGTTTTTTTCTAGGGAGGGAGGGGTACAGGGAGCGATTCGAGCTCTGTTCAAACAATATGGGTATGAAAGGTGAGTTTTCCGGAAGTGTAAAGCCGGAAATTAGCGAACCTATTTACGTCTTGCCAATCGAGCTATATGATTGGTTAAGATAGCATCGGGTGATTACGGAAATTACTGATCGGACTAGAAGACAGTATCCGGATATGACAGACGACGAAGACGAATAAACGAGTATTGGAAAAACACGACCACCACCAACTTCTAAAAACATCGATTCGTCGATTTAAAGGTATATTTGCTATTTTTTTTAAGAGAAATTCCCGAAACGTTTCTTTTAAAGTTAATAGAATGTGTTAAAACTGAGAATGTCTTTTGCGCAAGTAGCAATATTTCGGACATCCCGATTCGGACTTTTAAAATAAACGATTTTTATTTAACAATTTTTATTTGGCCGATTGAAGTTTACGATTTAAACCGTTTCTTTATAGTTCTCATAATGTTTAAAGCATTGTTCTCAATAAGAAGTGACTGTTGACCATAATGGAAGGTACAAATAAAAATTGGGTTGGTTAAAATTTAAAGAAAATATTAATTAATATTTTGTAGTAGTAATATATATTAAGTAGGAGCAGTCAGTTTATTTTCTATTTGAGACAGTTTAACAAATCTTCTTGATGACCCAGTTTGAGTGAGATTTAATTTCTATAGTTGTAATTTGTATTTCCAGGTATGTTGATGGTTCCAAAAGTCAGGGATGAACAGACACCTCAGCCAGTGCATCCGGTTGTTCCTGTCAACGACCGACAATTCAATGCAGAAGCCATGATTCTTGGATTTATGGCTGAACATGACCTACCATACTCCATGGCACCACATGTAGTGAGTTTTACTTAAGACACTTGCCAAAGATCTATACAAAAGCTCTCAGCGAATTAAAACTTCAAAGGTGTACAGCTTCATATAAGATGACTCAACAAACACAAACAATGAGAAAACTGCTGCAGCTATTTTTGTGCTATAGAGAAAGAAATAGTGTTGAGACATTTGTCCTCCTTAAAAATCACAAGGGCTGATTCTGAATCAATTTTCAAGGAATTTGAAAGCCTGTTTGAGAGACTTAAAATGCCGTGGGACAATCTAGTGTGTGTGCTACTGGACACATGTAACAACATGAGAGGAAAAATCTGGCTTGGAGACCAGAATACGTCAACTTGTCCCTCACCTTATAGACTTTGATGGTGACACAGCCCACCATGTCCACAACGGTTACCCTGCCAAAGCATTTATAGTCCCATTTGGATATTACTTGGAATAGTATATATAATATTTAATAATAATATTTTATTTTCATCAAATGTGCAGATAATGGAATAAATACTCTTATGATATATAAAAATTGAATACATAACACTTTTACAATAAACATTTGCAAGCTTGATAATTGATATGTTGTTCATTATTATTTATCAAATATCCCACAGTGTAGACTATTCATACACAGGCATTTGATCATAGCCAGTTGAGTTTTATGGGAAGTGGACAACTGAACCAAAATGTCTTATGCCTGTGACTTCAGGTAAAAAAGTAAATTTAACTTTGTTCAAAGACAAAAGTGTTAAACTTTACTGCTCAGATTCCTGATAATTGTTCTGATTGCGGAAGTCTCCTGTTGGATATAATTATATCTACCAAACCGAAAGGTGTACTCCTTGAACACTATTTTAAGGCAAAAAAGGGTATTAGAAACCCTGAAATACTGAACGCTTCCCCTTGTCCCCCCACCAGGGCTTTGCCCTGGACCCATCGGGGCCTTTAGCGGCCCCCTGAACCCCACGCAGACATTTTCAGGATTGGCAACTTGGCCCTGTTATCATCCCTGTGTTCTCTTCGGTGACGCAGTACATATACTTTCTATTATCGCGATTTTCCCTGGTCCGATATTTTCGACCTGAAAATGGACTTGGAAAAAAAACAGATGAAATTCTAATAGCATAGAAATGACGCAGGCAATTTTTAAGACGAGAATTGGGGGTAAAAAGTGTGTCCTATGCATGATATAATACGGTAAGTACTAGGCTTAATCATTAGGAATTTCAACTTTCGCAGGTGTTTAAACGTCAGCCCACTGCGACTCACCCGATATATTATCTAAGATTTTGAGTTGACAATGTGTTAGCCAATGAGGTTGTATTCTAAGTTCAACGGTACAAACAACATTTTTTCTCACCATTTTTGGGGCTTCTTATTGGTAAAAATGTGGCATGTTTAAGATTCCACCAACGCTTCCTAGTCTTCCCGATATTGTAGGCACGTTTGAAGTTTAAGCCTGTCTGAAAAAATATTTGCCTGTCCGAACAAACATGACACTGAAGCTGAAGCATATTGAGTACTGACGATTTTGATTGTGCCTTGTTGCAAACCAAGAACTAATGAAAACAGTTGTATAGATTGCCATTACAGATGTATCATATTTACTCATTTCAGTTTTTTTTTGTACTTTGGGAATATGACCTTGACCCATGAGATTGGGAATTTTGCCGGTCAAAAACTTAGATAAACCCTTATTTAGGTTAAGAACTTTCATTTGTAGTTATTGTAATTAATACCGCTTGAATTGTTATCTAAATAAAATAGTGGTAAAAGCAGTGCTCCAGCCAGGATTTGAAAAGGGCAGGGTGGAGTTTTGAAAAGGGCAAGCTACATGAGTCGTGTAGAGGTTGGGGTGGTTGTGGGGGGGGGGTCCACCCCTGTCACAAGGTGTTTGTTTTTTTGTGGGGTGGTTGGGGGGTTGGGGGGTCTCCCCCTAGAATTTGTTTTGTTTTAATACTCAATTTAAATCATTTTCCATGATTTTCAGACTTATACAAAATGGTGCTGTTGTTTTTTCTCAAAATTTAGAAGGGTGTGAAAATTTGTCTTTTTGTCTGTGGTAGTATGATTGTACATGTTTGGCATCTTCTTTAGTGCAATGTCACATATTTCTTTTAAAAGTTTGTAAGATGAAGACAAAAACAAACACAGTTAAACATCAAATAAATAGATACACACAACAAAAATAAATGTAGGGGACGAATCTTAGTTTGGTACGATCGGGTTTGGGTACGAATGTTACATTCAGCCTGTTTGTTATTTAAATGTCTTTGGTAAAATAATGTTTAATATGCTGATGTTTAAGAATAAAATGACAATAAAAATCACTACCCTGGTTTAAAAAATCACTTATTAAACATAGAACATTGATAAAATAACTCCGAAAATCGTTCTGATAAAATGGCGGTTTCGGCGAATTTTGACAAGATCGTGGACATGATAAGTAAATACTAAATAAAGCATCAACATAATTTTGTGGATTACAAAGAAATTTTCATCATGAATATTTTATAAATAAACTTTCAAAACATTTACTGAAAAGGTGATGTATTTGATTGTATTAGCGCCACCTTTCTTATGTTTACATATCGGCAGTGCCGTCTGCTTCAAATCAACAATGTTGAAAATGGCAAGTCTCGTCTGTACAATACCATAAACAATTATTTTAAAAGATTTAATTGTGCTTCACAACATTTTTCACCATCCCTTCGCATTTTCTATCGCATTTTACGAACTTTCATCATTGGTTGAACGAGTTCTCAATGTATATTCTGATTGGCTGACATTCAATAGGCACGACGCCTCCTGCCGATGTTTGCCTATTTGGCTCTTCCTAATTATCGGATTAGTAGATGACCGATTATGAATACACAGGTCGTCTGCTCACTACACAAATACACAATTAGCTGTCATATGACTTGGTCAATGCACATGGAAAGATGAAAGGGCAGTACGGCATATTTTAAGCAATCAATGGGGGCATGGTGACACCTAGCGGGAACACTATTATCATAAGTATTACGTAATTTGTCTCAATTATGACAGCGGATTAAGGGCTGTCAATTTTTTATAATGATTTCAATAGTAAAAAGGGCACTAACGGGATATTTGGGGCTAATAGAGCATTTGTGAAAAGGGCACTACTCAAAAAGGGGGCAGGGCGGTAAGAAAAGGGGCACGGGCGCTGCGCCATTGAAAAACGGGCTAGCTGGAGCACTGTAAAAGTGTTACAAAAATGAAGACAAAACAACTGCCAAAGACAGGCTGCTAAGTAATCGGGACCTGGGTATTATACTACTACCTTACCAGGTAGGGCTCAGTATCAAATGAAATGATCAATTAGATATTTGTATGGATAAGAAATGACTGATATCTGATACAATAATTTTTCTAGGATTAAATAGTAAACAGTAATAAACGAAGATTATATGATGAACTATCAACAGCTTGACCTTTTTATTTGCAAACTATGATATTAGGCAACACAGGTGAATAAAAACTGAACATGTGATCACACCAGGGCCATTGATTGCATTTTTCTTGAGAAAATATCATGGCATCCAAAGCGTCTTGATCAAGACAAGACTTTTGAGATAGTACAGTCTTCCCGAAATGTGCCGATCCGCCGGACATGTCTGGCAAATTTTGTACGAGTCTGGCAGGTCTTCCGTAAATGATGGTCCGGATGACAGACATATTTTGAGACGACTATAAATAGCGAAAAGGTACCTGAAAGCAAAATGTCTATAAAAACTGTTCGCTGATTATTTGCCTTAGCGGTAGTTAGTTGATCCAATACTGATATTGACGTCACACAACATCGCCAAAAGTCGGCCATTTCCGATATGCAATCATGATGTTGATTGCCGGGGATAAACGAGTAAATAAATCTGTAACGGCATTTTATTACAACTGTTTTGATTGGTTCATGGTTTCAACAAGGTACATGTACAATCAAAATCGTCAGCACTCAATATGGTTCATCTTCGGTCGAAATGGCGGAGGTTGGTGGAATCACCCGAAAGAACGAAAAACCGGAAACCACCTAAATGGTGGAGGTGTTGAAATAATTTTTTGCGAGACCAATAGTGTTTATTTTAACCAAATGACATGTCCATGTATTGTGTATATGGTTGTTTTTTGTGAATTAAATCAGAAAAGCATCAAAACCAGTTTACATTCATTTTTTTTACTCTTGCCTGTCCTGCCTGTCCGGCAGAATTTTTACAATTTCGGGAAGACTGATAGTATGTCTCCTGATGTTGTGTACACTTGCTCAGAAGCAACTGAAGTTCCTTGGACAACAAGGTACTTTGAAGCTAATTTGCCAACTTTGGAAGTTTATATTTGTTAGAATTCAAGAACTGAAGCGATGGATTCGATTTTGGTTGTTCTCTATTTAGTCTTAATTTCATACGCAGTCATCTCCAATGGTGACCAATAAATGATGCGGTAATGGATATTTTTGAATTGTATTGTTGGAGGTAAAAGCCGTACTTATGCATACATTCAATTTATTTCCACGGCACACAGTGAGCTCCCTGTCATTGCAACTGAGTGAGCTATATGATCTGGAAATCGTATATGCTGAAAGTCAAGTGAGCCAATTTCAACATGCTTATCCTATGTTAATTGATATTTAAAGAGTAATTGCTAAATGATTGTATTGACTTTGTAATGTTGTTTGTCACAACTTTCAATAATTAAATACACACCAATTTAGGTAAAGTTGGACATATTTTGTTAATAAATTATAACCGATTAATAAGGATTAAAAGTTTGAAAAACAATTGCTTTTGATTTTCAAATGCAATAGTGTTGTAGTTTCACGAATGAATTATATAAAGTTCTGAAGTCTACGCACATTATAAACATTCATTTATATGTTCACAAACCTGTTGGGTGTCGAAACAGCCAGCAGTACCATACTAGACAGAATCAGTCTGGCACACAATTTTGGAAAATCAATATGGCAGCACAATGGATGAAAATGATACAAAATCAATAAAGGATACATATGTTTTTCAACCTTTTATTTGATCGATATTTAAACCAATACGCTAACATTCGATGCGATATAAAACCAAACATCAAATACTGGTATTCAATTTGATACGAGAACCGGTACTCCACCCTAGTACCAGGACCCTGATTTGACACCATTGTATGTCTCTGTGTAAAGACGCTTACATGTAAGGGAAATAACTGTTTTGTTTATATTAATATCATAATTTTTTTCCATCAAAATTTTTGGAACTTCTGATTGGGAATTTTTATTTGAAAGTTTGGAAATAAGACACTTTTTGCCATTGGGAACATGACCGAATACTGGCCATAAAAATTGCTAAAAAAAACCTGCGTTTATCTCTGGCAATCATTATCATGATTCCATATTGGAACTGGTCGATGTTTTGTAACGTCAAATATCAATGTGGGATTGACTTACTACCGCTAAGGTGAATAATCAGCGAAAAGGCAAAGTTTTTTGCTAATTAGTCATCAAAATATGTCAGACATCCGGATCGTCATTTAGGAAAGAGCTGCCGGACACGTATAAAATTTGATAGACAAAATTTGAAAGACATGTCCCTTACCTCACAAAATCTATTTGGTGTCCTATATTTTCAATTTTTCAAAATATACCAGTAATTGAATTATTCAGGAATCTTTTTCACATTTTGGAAAAGTATATTTTTCAGCACCTTGAATGGGGCCAAAAAATAGGTCAGAACAGAAACACTTGAAAATATGATGAAATGTTGTACATCAAGAACAATCACATTAAATCAATATCATTACCTGAAATATAAAACAATGATTTACAATGATGAAGTATCAAAACATAACATAGAAACAAACGCAATTTTAAAACCATTGATTAGTTACGGACAAAAGACAGGTAGAAATGATGATAACTTCATTAATGTAAAACAATGACCAGATCAATTGGAAATGACCACTTTGTCAATAGTAATGAAAAATTTGTCAGCACAAAGACTGAGTGGTGATTGGCCTTTGACAAGTATAATTATGACACTTATTGTTTAGAGGCAGTAGATCAACTCTTAGGAAAACTCTTGTTTTAGATATTTTATAGCTACACTCTCACTGATGGAATGTTTTGACTACGTTTTTTTTTGTCTAGGAATGAGCAAAATTTTTTGCGGAAATGTATAGACACCAGTGATATAAGAAAACTGACTAAAGATTAGACTGCAGTTTTTTTTATATTTTTGGTTGAATAGTGATGTATTATGGCTAAAAGTGTACTAACGTTTTAAAGCTGCACTCTCACAGATTTACCATTTTTACAACTTTTTTACTTTTTGTCTTGGAAAAAGCAAATTTTTGCGTAAATATCTGCAAACCAATGATATTGTCCTTTCCGATACTTCGATTATCTTTCCCTGAATACTCTTCAAGTGGGCATGCGCAGAAAGCGGAAATTTACTTCCAGGGACTACACAAACCACAAGTGAAAGTGGAAAGTAAAGATTCAAAACTAATAAAGAAAACGGGCAGGAAAACCCCTAAGTACTGTTGTATTTGTAAAGGAATTTACAGAGGGAAGGTTATTGATTGGAGAAAAGTGTCATTGCACCGTTTTCCTCAGAACAAACGTTTAAAACGTGTGTGGGTGCAGCGATGTAAAACGGTCATGAGATCGTTCCAGTGGAATGAACACAGACGATTGTGTAGTGAGCATTTTGTTGGCTTCAGAGGACCTTCTTCCCAGCATACACTTCCATCTATGTTTCCAACTGAGACTGGTGCTACCAAAACCTTCCAGCCAACGGTATTTTTTATTTCTTATATTATTTTAAGTTCTTCCTTACATGCACCTCAAAATGAATTATGATATCAACAGTGCAAGAAAACAATGTCACTGCACTTATTTGTAATTTTTGTAATTTTATAAATAATTAAAGAATTGTTTTCAAATACTGCCTGGAAAAATGTGTACCATATAGCCTGGCAGATTTTGTACCAAAACATTTATCTGATACAGTTTCTTTTACAATTTCAGCTCCTTGATGAAGACGTAGATGATGATGTTGATGGTGATATGGTCAATGACGATTTAGACCTAGAACTGTCAAATGATGATAGTATACAGCAACAACTGTCATTTGTATCCCCTTCCGGACATGCCATTGATACCTCGGTCCACCTGCATGATTACTGCATCGGACCAGTACTACAGCCACAGAATCAGTCCTTTAGGTATTGTTCAATATATATATAATGCTTGTTGTGCTATAAAATCGATCTGATTAGTTAATTACTTCTGATCATTTTTCTTTATTCTTTAACAAAAATAGGAACATTTAAGTGTTTGTAAATGTTTAAGGCCAAAAAAACAAACAATTGGTTCGGGTTACCAGACTGTACATGTAAGATGTGGTAAATGGGTACATGATCAATTTGTATATGTTTCAGATGTTGTGACACACAGACTGAGAACAACTGTGCAGTGATGAAAGTACAATCTGAAGAAAGTTTCCTGGGAAAAACAGCAGACTTCAGTTCACAAACAGAACATTCTATTAGAGACTTTGGTGTACAATGTCAGCTACCTATGCTCACATATGATGACGTAAAATACAATGACGATTTGGTCAGTTTTTACACCGGAATCCCTAATCGAGTTGTGCTTGAAGCTTTGTTTGATGAAATCAAGGATGAAGCTGAAGTGCAGACATCAAGGCGCAAACTTAACTATAAAGATTCAGATGGAGGACGGCCAAGAACTCTTAGTGTTCTGGATGAATTGTTCATGGTGCTGATGCGCCTATGTCTAGGTCTGTTATTTGAAGATCTAGGTACTAGGTTTTGCATATCCACTTCACAATGTAGTGACACTGTTGAATGATGGATCAACTATTTACATGTACAATTATCCTTTCTTGTTCAATGGCCATCTCGTAAGGTAGTGAAAAATAACATGCCTGAACAATTGAAAGAGAAATATTCTAACACTAGAGTTATTATCGACTGCACTGAAATTTACAGTGAGACATCCAGTTCTCTTTCTTTGAAAAGTTTAATGTACAGTGATTACAAGTCTCACATGACTCATAAGATTTTGGTGGGTATAAGCCCAAATGGTGTTGCAACTTTTGTTTCTGACTGTTGGGTGGGCTGTACCAGTGACAAGAAACTCACAGAAAAATGTGGACTCTTGGACTTGCTTGAAGAAGGAGACGCCATAATGGTTGATAAGGGTTTCACTATTACAGACCTTACTACTCCAAGAGGCATTCATCTCATTATTCCACCATTTAAACAGAAAGGAAAACAATTCTCTAAACGTGAGGTTCTCCTTACAAAAGATATTGCAAGTTTACGAATACATGTTGAAAGGCAAGAACTTTCGAATATTGCATGGCAATATTCTTATAACACAGTCAAGGAGAATTTCTAAAGTGTTCAAAATATGCACATATTTGACAAATCTATGGCCACCACTTGTTCAATAATAACTCATGCGTCAATGAAAGCGTTTGTATATATCAAGCATTAGATTTAGGGATAAAAACTTGTATACTTCTAACTAGAACAACTTGTTGATCTTTCTTCTAATGAAATTGTAATTTTGTTTTTAAATCAATTTTTCGAGCAAGTTATATGATATAATTATGAGATTACACATTTATTTGATTCAGGTTGGACAAAAATGGATAAGGAAATATGCTCATGCGAATGGATTTCAAGATTTGAAACATGCATTAAGTGATCAATTTATTGATGTAATTTTTTGTTTGTGAAACATCTGCTTTGTATTTTGTGGTTTTATTATTTGTAACATTTCTAAGAATAAAAGTTTGGCTCTGAAATGAGTTTTTTTTATTTGCCTATGTAATTGATCTACCACGTACTTCAAATCATGAGTATTGAATTGCTTATCTCTTAAAGGATTTTTCAGTATGAACCATTTTCATATCAGTTTCATAATTGAACTAAGTGGAAATAAGAACAGGCAAGAGTGCCATAGATCAAACTGAAATGCCCGACAAATGTTAACTTTAAGATACATTAGATTAAAAAAACTAGCCCCATGCTATATATTATGTCCTAATGTTTAAAGGGACTGTACACCAGATTGGCACCAATAAAGTTTTTTTCTGTAACAAATCTCAGGACAAATTATTTAATAAAATGTTTTACTCTTCTGATATCATTATTGTAAAGAAATACCAAAATGTAAAAATAAATTGAGCTATGGTTCGAACCAGTGTCACCAAAATAGCTGTCCAGTGTTGTATCCACTTTGCTACGAAGGCTTACCTGAAACCATATGAATGTTTAAGCTAATATACCTAACTTGGTTATATCCCATGATATCATCAACTAGCAAATCACGCATAAGAATGAATTCTACTAGGTATACATACCCAGTAAAAAAAAATTAATAAAGAAATATGGAAAAACATATGCGAAAATAAATTAATTGTATACTATGTGGTACTTCAGTTTGTTAGTTTCAATGCATTGTACACATTGATACCAATTTTTTTATGTCAGTTTTTGACAAGTTTTTTTGTTTTTTTTTCGCTATTTCATCACACGGTGTATAGCCACTTTAAGTTTTGCACCATGCAAACATAAAGTAACACTCATTTGTTGTTTTTAATCAGCAAGTCAGAAAAGGAACTCGACTCGACAGTCTTGAGTTATGGGCCGTGCAGTAGCTACATGCAAACCAATATTCAATTGAACATCATCAATTGTTTTCGAGTAAAAATCAGCTTCTTTCATGGGTGAAAGTTTTCCGGTCTTCTCAGGGGTCATTTTTCTAAATCGTGTAAACCCGGGGAGTTTTTCGGAGGGGGGGGGTGGAGGGGGTACCCCAAACCCCATCATCAGCATCGCGATCTACTCAAAATCGAAGATAAAACAAAGTTAAATTTTCTGGTTTCCCAATTTCGTTCTATAAATAGCGTTGTAGTCGTTTCTTTTCGTAAATTGTATATGCCCCCCCCCCGGGTAAAATACCCGACCTGCAAGGACACACTGCTGGTAAAATCCCTGCCAAATGGCCCCGAAACCCGAATACCTATGTGAGGCCCATTCCCGACTATTTTCAATATGAAGACAAAACCACATTTCCGTTCGAAAATTAATGCTTTATGGCCTAAACCGTTACTATTATAAACGGTTTAAGAAAAATGCATAAAACATCAATTTTTGAACTTAAATACCAAAATCTGCAATGTATTTTTTTGTCAGCAGTCTTATTTAACAGGTTGTCATGGATTTTCGCAAAAATTGGCTCGTTCCAAAACAAAACAAAACAAAAGTTGTCAAAACGTTCAATCTGTGAGAGTGCACCTTTAAGGAATTTTCGGCCGTTTTTCAGAAAAATTTAGATATGTTCTATTGTGAGTTACCTTATATTGAAGACTGAATTAAAGGCATTGGTACCAAAATCACCTGAACCTGAGACAAAAAGTTTAAACGATGGCAAAACCGTCAGTCTGTGAGATTGCAGCCTTAAAAAGGTTTCCCCAAATTGCTCCAGAGGCAATGGGTATGTCAAATCCCACCAAACCTGATGACTTTAGCCTCTAGTTGCAGAATCTCTCTTGTCCCATGACTCTCATGTTACTTGGTATAAAAAATTCTTCATGATTTACATTTTAATCATATTAGAAGGAAGGAATATTTGGAAATACCTAAAATGATTTCAGGTTATGAATTTTGAGTTAAAAAGGGACTGCCTCAACAATTCACTAGATGGTACTAAGCAGTACACGCTCATTTATATCTATTTACAACGCTTCGTTTATTATTTGACTAACCCAAGTCAAAATTATGTGATCCTACTACCAGTAGGCTAGTAGTTCTTGAACAGCAGTAGTTGTCGGACAGTCTCAGTTTTCGCCTCATTTTGGAATTACATATCAATGTGCCTGGTTATTATCCTATAATCAATCAGGTGCTCGAAACATTTCTGTAGGTAACAACACTTGACAACGCAAAGAAATTGTAAAAGTTGACCATTACATTTAAAATGATTTTACTGCCGCTGGGAATCTCCCATTACATTAAATTAAAGGTAAGAATATCTTACAATGCACATTTTTAACATTTACCAATGATTGTTCCCCGATATTAAAAAGGAACGTTGCAAGGTTTGCTGTATGTATTGATGTGTTATGAAATGTTTCATAAAAACAAAATTATTTAAATGGCAAATGATTGCTTTAAAGCTAAAATTTCTTGTGTAAATATTCAACTTTAAGAAAATTTAGAAATGCTTAGACAATATTTCTGGTTTTGGTGTAGATATTAGAAAGTGTCCTAAGACAACTGCTGTTGAACAAGAATTTGACATCTTTGTATACATCATTCAGAACAAAAGTAAAGAAAGAAACATTTTTTTGAATCATATAATTTCGCATTATTTGAACATAAATTTAAAGATTTTTTTATTAGAATGTCTTCAAAAATCAGGAAAATATCTTGCCTAGTGGTAGTCTATTGAAATTTTATCACGCTGCAGGAAACTTGTGTCATAAGCCATGTTATGAAATCAAAAGTTTGCATTCAACACGTTTGTGATGAGGTGAAAAGCAGAAGATATTCAGCTGTGCTTTATTGAAATTTTGTATTTTGATTGTTTTATACCTCGGTTGTTAAAATAATTTTTGATTTTTTTTTTAAAATGTATGAATTAAAATACCCACAAAAATGTATATTTTAGTGAAAACCTAAAATTTAGTGATGACAAATATATTTTAATTTACAGTGACACTACCTTTTAAGTTGTAGTCCTTCAATATGAGTTCAAAACAAATCATTGGTAAAATTGGTTCTCTATTTGTAGGGTTTGGGAGAAAAGACGTTGTGGAGCACCTGCTAGACTTTGGAGCAAGTGTCCATGCCCGTGACGATGGGGGTTTGATTCCGCTCCATAACGCTTGCTCTTTCGGCCATGCTGAGGTTGTTCAGTTATTACTTCGACATGGGGCAGACGGGAATGCTCGCGATAACTGGAACTACACCCCACTCCATGAGGCTGCCATTAAGGGCAAGATCGATGTTTGTATAGGTATGTACCAGTTACCTTACTTTGATATATTGAGATGCTAATTGCATTCTGTCATTTATGAAGTAGAACTTGTGTGTACTAATAAGTGATTCATCTGAATGAAATTTTCAGCATTATCAAAATATTGGAAATCTGAATTAGCTTTAAAATGTTAAACTCACTAAAGGTTGGTCATTACAACATCATTAATGTCAAACATGGCATCCATTAATCACTTGCCAATTAATTGGGTTTCTCTTTTAGACAGGCAGTTTGAAATCAACTCAAGCCTCTCTCAATGACTAAAACTGCCATTATGATCAATTGCAGTCAATTTTGCTGAGTTGCCTTGTCAAAAGTTGCCCATAATAATACCCCTTTTCCTGGCCCCTAATTGCCCCTAGTTGATGAGGGTATTGGTGAAGGGCCACTATTGTACAGTTGTTCCTTTAGGGGCAATGTAAGGGGTTAATTGCTGATTGACAGCCTGTGACACTTGATAACAAGGGGCTTTAAACACACCTGTCAACTTTGTATTATCTTTATATTGGCTGGTGGATGACCACTTTATCACCTTAAATTTAGACTACTATTGTTAATGTTGTCTTTAACATAAATAAAACTTGCTGTAGGGTAGCTATGCCTTCAATTCTTAGGAAAACATTTGTGCTTTTTGTCATTTAACTCTGAAATTGTACACAGTAACTTGTTGTTGAATCTTGTGAAACGTTTTGTTAAAAAACTGGATAGAGAAATGGTGACTTTCTTACTTGTTTGTAGTAAACTGTTCAATTGGCCCTTGAATTACCTGGATTATCAGATTAGAGTGCCCTCACTGGTCACACATTATGCAATATAGGCCCAAAACATTCACCTACAGATGATACTGTGCCTTCAGTTTGAGCTGATTGTTATCAAACTTTCCTAGGGGGATATGATTAAGAGTAATGTTTGATCCAAACTATACCAAGTTTAAGTAGCCATGTGCTGGTGTAGACAACATAATTTACTGTGTATTTGGCATGGATTTTTTATTGAAAAATAATCAATAAGAATTGCACAGGTTTATCATAATTTTCTTTGTGTGGTCAAGTGGAGTAAAGTAACAGTTACCTTTTGTGTGTTGATTGCCACACAATATGTAGAAAGGATTAAAATCACTGTTGGCTTTGTCAGAGAATGCTTGGGCCAAATACGTGTGGAATTATGTTGGAGCATACATAATGTTATGACACACTAGTAGCATGCTCTACTATATGCAGAAGCAGGGATTTGAAATTATGTGATAACAGAAAAAGGCAGCAAAATAGTGTTTTACTGGATTTTATAAATTTTACAATTTTATTGTGATAACTGGATATTTTATAGGATACTTGTAGAAATGAACTATTAGATTTTACTACACTGTGTTTTAGGATGATTTTAATGAGTATTTGTATGTAAGGGATTACTACTGTACTTTTAAGTTGATTTTTAAAATCATTTTTAAAAAGAGGAAAGTTCACATTTGACTGTTTGGATGAAGTGCTAATGTACAATGTTCGGGTTACTCAGCTTCTCTTTACTGGTCATAGAGGTTTGTGTTGTGTTCATTTACACACTGCAAATTTATCCAGAATTGCAGACATCAGAGTTTTATGGTGACGCTTCATTTTCTGATGAGAACTAATGCAACAACTTCCCTCTTAAAGTGTTCTGACTGTTAGAATCTGTGATCATTTACTTATTATTGCAAGACTCACAAATATTCAGTGCATAGGAATTTTCTTGCGAAATAGAGCATGAAGTTTCGGCCAGATGCGGTTGGTGGCCACTGCGGCACGTGGGATACGTCTGATTATCGGCCAAAATCATCAAGACGTCTACAGTACTCAGAATATCATTCTGACGTTGAATCATCATACTCCATAGAATGTTCCAACAACTTTTATGTCAAACCCCAACCCTCGTTTGACACTTTTGGGCCTTCATCATTGAACCCCGTCAACATTTCACCAGTTGATGAGTCAAATCAGCTAGTGGACAAGAAGGCATACCGTGTTAGGAAAGATCAAGGAGTGAGGGAAAGAGCCGAAAACAGGTTTAGGTCAAGAGAAAACAACTGTGATGTAAGTTCCGAGAATGAGTCTGCCCACAGGATGAACGGTCGAACCAGACATCTTTTCAAGAACTCCTTGGAGTCAAATCCTTGTCCTACATCTTGTTCTGAGTGGGATGTTTCAGAAGTTTCAACCCAGTATTTGACCAAACGGGAATACAGACGGAAGAAAGGTGATGACTGGGAAGTTTTTACGCTTTATCCCGAACCCTCGCCTGTGAAAGTGGATAAACATGAGAAAAGAAGACGAAGACGATCAATTGAGTGGGACACTTCATCAGTGTTTGAGAAAACAAAGAATAAAAAGAAAACATACTCGTATGAAATGAAAAAGTCTCGATATTGGGAGGAACTGTCAACAATTTACAAGGAGAAGCCGAGTAATGACTATCGCTCAAAAAGAAATAAGGACTACTATGAACCTACTATTCCACTTGTAGAAAAGTATGACCCTACTTATAAAAATCCTCAGCCAAAAAGCAAAATTAGCCTGACATCAACCTGTTCAAAACAGTCACAGTACAAAAGAAACCAAGATGTCCACTCTGACATTGACTGGGCAGAACTGTCTAGCATATACCCGGAACGGGTTGGTACGCGTCTAGACTCAACTCCACGAAATCTCTCCGATCTGTCAAGCATTCACCCAAGTGAGCTTACGGCGCTGACGACAACTGTGCTCAGTGATCCCACAAGCCTGTGCACTAATTTTGTGCCCTCAAATCCTAACAATACTGTTGTTTCTTCAGTGCTACTACAACAAGGGGGTGACCCAAATATTCGAAACACCGATGGAAAGACAGCCCTTGACCTTGCTGATCCCTCTGCCAAGGCTGTACTTACTGGTGAGTGCTGTCACATGATTTGATAGTCACTGATACATTCGTTGGCTCATATTGCAATAGGATACTGAAAGTAATTGAATATGAAAATTTCCTGAAAACCAGAATAGATGGTATTTTTTTGGACTGAGCAAAAATATTTCACATACTGACTAGATACTAGTACACTCTTTTGAAGATTTGTATTTTTACATTGTTGACATGAATAAGACAAATGTGATTTTACTTTAAAATTCTTCAATAAATGCTAAAAAAGTGGATAACTGTTTCAGGTGAGTACAAGAAGGATGAACTGCTGGAGGCAGCACGGAGTGGTAATGAGGAGAAGCTCATGTCCCTCCTAACACCGCTCAATGTCAACTGTCACGCTTCAGATGGCAGAAAGGTACCTCAGCTCTTGTGAACTTTAAGCGTCTAAAATATTATGGAAGGCAGTTAGGAGTGACCTAAACATCAATTGTTGTTATTTGTAACTCAAATATATATTTGGTTATTCCTGCACATGCCAGGCCAATACATAAATAGATGCTACTGTTTTATGTTAAAAATGCAATATTTAAAGCTTTTCAAATACTTCTATAAAGAATAAATGTGCATTGGGTATTGAATTTATATGAAAATATATGAATAAGTTCTGTGGCTAAATAAAATTGTGCAACATTACAAGTGCAGATATTTTCATATAAGGTATTTTCATTGCATATTTCGAGAAAAATATGAGAAAATGCTTGTAGGTCATTGAACCAATTGTGTATAGGATAGATACTTGTGTGACATCACTTCCCAAGCATCATAAAAACAACAGTATTATAAACTTTTATTTATACTGATGTTTGATTGAAATGTCTGAGATTTTTGTATATCAGTGAAAGTTGTCCCGCTAAGTTTACACACTTCATAAAGAAACATTAATATATATTTTTTAATGAAGCATATTTGTCTGGAGGGGATAACTCACATGAGTTCCAAAACTAATTATTTTGCTTAACTTCAAATTGATTGGTCAGTTGACAATAAATAAGTCATGAAAAAGTAGGTGGAAGGAGCAGAAATAAGGAACCAAATTCTGACCAAGTGCCATAGTTTTCACCAATACTAGAATCCTGTGTTTCTTGACAGTACATAATGGTAGACCGCTTTTTACATATTCGTTCTTCATTCCAGTCCACCCCGCTACACCTTGCGGCAGGCTACAACAGGACGCGCATTGTCCAGCTCCTCCTACAACATGGGGCAGATGTTCATGCCAAGGATAAGGGGTACATATTTTATATATTGGCGATAGTTCTCAAAAATGGAGTGATTCTCTTATATAAAGTTCTGTTCAGCCATTTAATTTTAGTCCTGTTAGAAATGTGACCTTTTAATTTTAACTTCAAATTCAGAGGCCAAAATCTGGGTATGTTAACCATCATTGATTTTAGACTTTTAGACAAACAAGCCCAAATTTTTCGACTAGTGCTTGGCAACCAATAAATTTAACATGCCATGCTATTTAAAATAAAAAAGTTAAAAGTAAACCACTTGATCACAACTTTCATTTGCAAATAATTAAAATGGACATATTTGATTACAGAAACTCATCCAATCAATAACATGAGGGAACAATAGTAACAACTCCGCCATCTACTTAGGGGGAATATGTTCCCATAAGCAACAGAAAAATTTCCATCACAGTAACCATTTTTTCACGTTTTTGCCAGCTTTCACCCATTCAGTTTGCTATATTCAAATTGATGATAAACATCCCACTGTTTGGTGTTGTAGATATAAATTGTGGCCTTTAAGGAAAATACATTAAAAATCAGGCAATAGTCTCTGAAGCATAAAACTTTTCCATCACAGTGGTTATGTTAATCATTTGAGCTTAATGAAGTACGCTATTTTGTCAGGATTATCATGAAGTGAGATCATTTTCAAAATTAGGCAAAGTTACATAAATCATACGGAAGAACGTTTGATGTTATGCAGTAAATTATTGTTTGACATTTCAGGAACCAAATTATATATTCATAAAATAGTGATATTGCTCATTCTGTGTATGATAATGATACTTATTTTCTGAATCATATTTAATCTTAAATTCAAATTAGTTGCACACTCATTTAATAACCATAAATAGGTTGGACCTTTTGTTAAGTTGGTGGCATTAACACTCTGACAGAATTACACTGAACCTCAACTTAAGATATCCAGCCATTAGAATTGGCGGTTTTTGTGTGGCCTGTGTAGCAAGGAAGTCACACAGGGGAGTACTTTGTTGGGATTGTTTGCATCATACAGTGGAAACTCACTAAACCGGATCTCCACAAAACCGGAATCCCCGCGATACCGGACTTTTTTCAGAGTTCTGGTTTTCCCCTTCTATTTTCAATGTAAAATAATCCCTACAAACCCGTCACCTCGGAATTCCGGATGCCGGACAAAAAATCAAGAAAATTTGATAGTTGTCAACTTAATTTTACATCACAAAACCGGACATATATTTATTCAAACATGTCAAAATGATTATGTGTATTGGGAATTCGCGAATCGCGTGTCACTTTGTCACTTTGTTTTGACAGCCGGTGCGTCGTTAAATATTGCACCTGTGATGTTGTGTTAACTCGATAATCGATAATGATGCGCTGTGGTTGCGCTGTTCATTGACTGCCGCGCGATAATCAAACTAGTGAAAAGAAAATTGATTGAAACATTAATTTGTTTGTTGCTGAAAATAAAGAACTAGAAACAGTTATTAAGTGATCATTTTGGAGGGTTGTTTTATCTAAAGACTTCTATGATTGAATCAAATTAGAGCGGTGCGTTAATTAAACTATCAAACATACTTAACAAGCATTAAATTACGCGAGTTGTTTTATTTGAAGACTTGGAAAAAAAGATGATTATAAAAATGCAGAATTGTTTAATTATGTTTATCACTTTTGCATGTGCTTTAATCATGTCTCAACCTCCGTCTAAACGTCAACTTCCCTTTAAAGGTTAACTCAGTTAATATTTTGAGTAAACTTTCTCCGTACATCAAATCCTCACTAAACCGGAATCCTCACTAAACCGGAAATTTTGCCTAGTCCGGACCTTGTCCGGTTTAGTGAGTTTCCACTGTACTTTCAAACAGCTTGGTGTAATCTCTTCAAACTTTGTATGTACATTGGCCATGGTCTGGAAATGAGCCCGAATGATATGAGTCTAAGGTCAAGGTCAGAGATATTTTCTAGAGAAATTATGGGCACTTTCGTTGCTGATCAATAGCTTTTGAACGAAATGATGTACATACTTCACATTCAGTATGCACGTTAGTCATGGTCAATAGATGAACTTTATTGATTATTGATTGGTCAATAGGTCGAAGGTCAAGGTGACCTTTACTGTAACAATTTTGGGAACTTTTGTTTCCAATTAATAACTTGGTATGCACTTAGGACTTTTACTAGGAAATTATGTGTGTTCCTGGCTGGCTTCACATCAAAGTCGCATAATTCTAGTTGTAATCAGATATTCCTATTTCAGAACTCTATCAAACTTTTATTGAAATGCCATGCAATGCATGTCAATCAGAATTTATGCTGTATACAACTTACCTGCAATTCCTGTCATCCTGTTTTCAGCGGCCTGGTGCCTTTACACAATGCCTGCTCCTATGGACATTTTGAAGTCACAGAAATGCTGCTAAAGGTTTGTTCTTTGTGAAATGATTGAAGTTTTTTTTTTTTAAATCCAAATTTAAATTGAATAATCATTAATAATGCTTTTGTTTTAATTTTGTTTAATAGTGTTGTAATTAACAATTTCTAACATCCTGTTGTAATCTGATTTTATGGCTATTAGAGTATGTCCTCAAATTTGAATATTTTTTGTGCATACCTTTACCTACATGTAGCTGAAGGGATCAGTCAAAGAGTTTTGGACGGTGATGTTCTTTGTTCATGATGTTTATTCTTTTTTTATATTATGGTTAAACTCTTTATTTCTGCATTAAGGATAGTGCAGTAAAAAATAGAATTCTTAACTTTAATTGATAGGAATCCAAACTGACAAGCTTACTTTCGCTTTCTGTTTAGGCGGGTGCCAACGTGAATGCGATGGACCTTTGGCAGTTTACTCCCCTTCATGAAGCTGCATCCAAGTCTCGCATAGAGGTTTGCTCCCTGCTTCTTGCACATGGAGCAGATCCAACCCTTGTCAACTGTCACTCAAAGAGCGCTCTAGATTCGGCACCCACTAGAGAACTTCAAGAGAGAGTGCAGTGTATGTGTTTCCTATTTAAACACCCAACTAGGGTTATCTCAGATCTTTGAAAAAATACTGAATTGCAAGTTGTAGGTCTTAAAATGGTATTGCAGTTTGTATGTAGGATTGTGTATTTAGGTCGATTTCCACTTTTTGATATGGACAGTCTATTTGATGGGCATATAAGAAGTTCTTTTATTATCATTGCTATTAAAATCATTGTAGTAATTACATAGGAGTATAGTTTTGAGAAGTTCATGATAGCAATGATTTCTTTGGTGATTGTTGATGCCTTTGACAGACTTTTGATATATACCATGTGTATGTGTGCGTTTCATTTTCAGATGAGTTTAAGGGTCATTCATTATTGGAAGGTGCCAGACAGACGGACCTGAGTAGGGTGAGAAAATATCTTGAGGTGGTTGCCTTCAAACATCCATACACAGGTGATACTGCACTGGTAAGTCATGACGTTTTTTACCCAAGACTTCATACAATATTATGAGGGCTGTTCTTAAAGTTTGTGGACAGGAGCAAATTCATTGCACCAATTAATAATGTAAACAATATAACATATATAAGATGCCTTGCAATAAATTGTTAAGAAGCATTGACAATTTTTTCATAGATATTGATTTGAAGTATTTCTATGTGCTGTTTTTAAATACCACCCCTTTGCACACTATGTAATGGCATCTTGAAGTAAAAACTTTATTTTCAATGACTATAATCTGTCCATATTGCTCTAGTTACTGGAGTGTTATCGCCCATAAATTTATTAAAGAAATTACCTCCAATCAGTATCCAGTCAATATCAATAACATTTGAAACCTTTGTGCAGACATCACTTAATTTAGTCAGAATGTGTATTGGCATGATATCTCAGACAAGTTTGGTACCCAGTCCTTTCGCTCTAGACACTAGTTATTGCCCTTTCATTATAGAAAATACCTGAAATTGGTCGTGTAGCTCAATGACTTAAGAAGCCTTGTCCAATCATCACCATATTTTATCAGACTGTAAATTGGCATGATTTCTCAGACATGATCTAGTCACTCAAGAGTAATCACCCTTCAGTTATAAAAATTATCTCAAATCACTGACTCTGCGAAATTAACGGTAGCCCGATCGCCCGAGGCGACGAAAGAATGACCCGGTCTACGAAAAAATCCTTTAAGATAGCCTGACGGGCGATGAAAATAAAAGCGTCGAGCTTGTTGATAAAAAAATTGTCGGGGCGATATTTACCTCGACACCGTGTACCTATTTCCAGAAATATCTCATCGGTACGGCGTGATGTGATATCCCTTGACGAGATATACCGTAATTCACCTTAGAGTTCGGACACCTTAAAATAATTATTTTTTTCGCTGTCCGAATTCATAGAAAATAACCATTTTTACATTTTATCTACATGTATGTTAAACCTGCCTTTTTTCTTCATGTTTGCATTTTACCACTTATTAATTTATCCGTAGTTGTTAATGATTATAAACTTATTTATTACGCCTTCATCAAGTTAATTAAAATCCCATTAAACACCATTTTATTCATGCAATTAACTGAATAAACACCTTCTACCGGCTTTAGATCAAACAGTCACACTGTGTGACGTCATATAACTCAAAGTTATACCCACGAGGATCTCGTGGAGAGCATGGACATTGTTATGCAGGATTTATGCGTCTGAGTGGTGTTTTCGATTGTAGCACAAGTATTGCATTTCTAACTTTAATTCATCACATTAGATAGTTACCTGTATCATTGAATGTGTTGACTTTTATTCTTCTATTGATGTTTCAATTAGTATTACTGTACGATTATTACTTCATACAGTCTATAAGTGTGGTACAAGTTTCAAAGTTTATTGGCAGATCGTTTTACAAACATGTCATGTCTTTGTTTCTAATCTCTTGATTGCCCTTGTTGTTTATTTAATCCTCCAATTAATATATCACACTTCCTTTTCAACAGGCAATAAATCGTTTAGGATGGGGTAGTAACTAATTAACTTGTCACAGTGGTGTACCTGGTATACGGTTAGGTAATCTAGCCAGTCAAATGCATTGTAAGGATAAAGATCAATTATCTTTGTCTGTGAAACTTAGTAACTGTGAAAGTTATGATCGATGTCCTTTGGGTGTCCGAAAATTATTTAACTTTAATGTAGATATTTATTTTTGGATGTTCACTACACATTTAAAGGAAATAGTATGTGCTCGCTGAAGTTCTTTAGCTAGACAGGGCCCTCAACTCTGGCAACAAACAAATGAAACAAGCATTTTGCAATATGCAAAAACATGTTAAATCACATCCAGTCACATCTATTTACTGAATAAAATGAGATTCAGATCAGTTTGTATATCATTTTGTCTCTTTAAAAATAAAAATTATTCACAATAATCTCCGTGTTTTTTTCTGTCAACTTCTGGGCCACAGAAATCTGGCTTGGGCTACAGAAATCTCAGTGTCTGTAGCCACATTGGCTACCAGGGTAAAAAGGTTAATTTCGCACACTGAATCAGTATTATGTGATTACTTACTTAAGAAGCCTTTGTCCTATCATCATCTTTAGTCAGAATGTGTATGGATCTTGGTTAAGTTTGATAATAAGCCATGTTGCCTCAGTCACTGCAGAGTTATGACCTTGGAATTGGCAAAAACTGTATTTAGTGTCCGCTCTCTAAATTTGACTTAATGTTCAACCACTTATGATCAAACTTGGTGTCCTAGAATAAGGATGGCCATTTGATTTGACAGTTGGCGCTCTTGTTTCTCATGTCTTATTATGTGAGTTAAATTGTGGTTGCACAATACCCATGAAATCCCTATAAGGCAGATTTCAAAACGGTTTCAAGATCAGAAACCTTGTTTTTAAGCTGGAATTGGATGAAATGCGATGAAATTTATAACTAATTTGGAGAAAATAAATATATGCACACATTCCAACCAAATGTTTAAGTGATCATGTGTAAGGCAAAAATGTATAAACTGCTAAACATAAAATGATGAGGTATTTTGCTCCTTGTTTAACGTCAATTTCATTGTTTTTAACGTTGCTATATTCGCCAGAGTTTCTTAATCCCATAAATTCCTGACATGTTTATGATCATTTGAACTAAGTACATTCCAGTAATTAAATATCAATTTTATGTTGTTATGTTGCATATGAATGTATGCATCCTGCAAACTTTGTATTTAACATTTTATACCACAAAACCTTTATAAACCTTTATAAAAGGCTTTGACAGATCAGTTCCATGTTACAGCACTGTGCAGCTGCCTCTCCATTTCCCAAACGGAAGCAAGTTGTGGATGCACTGGTTCGCAAGGGGGCTAACTTGAATGAAAAGAATAAAGATCACTTAACTCCGCTACACATCGCTGCAGATAAAGCGCACTATGATGTCATGGATGTCTTACTTAAACACAACGCCAAGGTAAGAATGTAACTGTCCTGTTAACTGAATAATCATCCTTGGTTCAGTGCATCTAATTGAACACAATGCCTGTTTACATGTTGAGGCCTGTATGGCCCTCTATGATGTGGTTAACAAGGGGCACGTTCCGTAAACAGATTATTAAGCTTCAAAATTCAGTGTACATTCATGTTTGAAAATCAGGTTATTCAACCAAACATATGTTGCAGGTTAATGCCTTGGACGGCCTCGGGCAGACAGCATTACATCGAGTAGCACAACAAGGAAACATCCAGGCATGTCGACTTCTCATACAGCATGCCATTGATACCAGTATACGATCTCTACAGGGCTACACTGCTGCCGAGATAGGAACAGAAAATATACAAAAAATGTTGAAAGGTATGGCACACTGTTCTGTCTGTCTCAGAAACTTTTGTGCAAATGAAGATATCCAGATAGGTCAGTTGGATGTAAAGAAATGAAATGAACTGTACGTTGTTGACATCTAAAGTTTATCAGCATGCCATTTCCAGTATAAACAAAATGGTGTAAAGAATGTTGAACTGGATTTAAATCAATCAAAAAGCCAGAACAATCAACACATCACAGCACATTTTAGACATCTTGTGAATATTTAAATAGTATTGTTGACCTTTGTTAAAGTATTTGATGTTGTATTTCAGATGACCCGGTCCCCCAGGTGGGTACAGACATAGATCTACAGTTGCTGGAGGCTGCCAAGGCCGGGGACATGGAGGTGGTCAGGGTAGGTGAACGCTAATATCATTGTCTAGCACAGTGTATTTATACATGATAAGGCAAAAAATGAATTAAATGACAGAGAAAACTCACCACACCTGATTGTAAATAAAACAGTTTCTCAAAAGATTTGTCATAAACTTTTTTTTTTTCTCATTTATTTTTCACATCGATAATATATCAGTACAGTTTTAAATTCTCAACATATTCAACATATCTATGTATGTTGATAGGAAATACATTCAGAAACAATAATGCTCTCACACATGCACACGCACATTTGTCATAAACTTATTACTTGTAAATAAAACAGTTTCTCAAAAGATTTGTCATAAACTTACTACAAAGTGGGCTGGACTAAAGAAACAGTCAAAATTCAATTTAAGAAATTGGTAGTGGCCCACCTTAATGCAGCCACCATGGAGACAAAGATGATAGTCACTGAAGCCCCTTACATTTAATTATGGGTTATAATTTGATAATGGTGATATGTACTGTGAGCATGTTGTGTATTTCCCAGAAATTGATAGCTGCCCATCCTCATGCTGTGAACTGTCGAGACTTGGATGGACGTCACTCTACACCGCTACATTTCGCTGCCGGTTATAATCGGGTAGCGGTGGTAGAGTATTTGCTACAACACGGGGCAGATGTACATGCAAAAGACAAGGGGTAAGTTATGTCTCATGACACTGATATTGAGATGAATAGTCAAAAGATCCTTTATGAATAGTTGGTAGATCCTTTATGAATAGTCAGTAAATCCTTTATGAAAAGTCAGTAGATAGACCTTTAATGAATAGTCAGTAGAGGTTTTATGAATAGTAGGTAGAGCCTTTATGAAAGGTCAGTAGAGCCTTTATCAATAGTCAGTAGAGCCTTCATAAAAGGTCAGAAGAGCCTTTTTCAATAGTCAGTAGAGCCTTTATAGAAGGTCAATATAGCCTTTATCAATAGTCAAAAGAGCCTTTATGAATAGTTGGTAGAGCCTTTATGAATAGTAGGTAGAGCCTTTATGAAAGGTCAGTAGAGCCTTTATGAATACTCAGTAGAGCCTTTATGAATAGTTGGTAGAGCCTTTATGAATAGTAGGTAGAGCCTTTATGAAAGGTCAGTAGAGCCTTTATCAATAGTCAGTAGAGCCTTTATAAAAGGTCAGAAGAGCCTTTATCAATAGTCAGTTGAGCCTTTAAAAAAGGTCAGTAGAGCCTTTATGAATAGTTGGTAGAGCCTTTATGAATAGTAGGTAGAGCCTTTATGAAAGGATAGTGGAGCCTTTATGAATAGTCTGTAGAGCCCTTATTAAGAGTCATTAGATCCTTTATGAATATTAGGTAGAGCTTTTATGAATAGTCAGAAGAGCCTTAATGAGAGGCTGTAGAGCATTTATTTAAGGATTAAAATTCGACCTTTTGCATTGTATTGGGGGTATGGTACACAATGGGGCTGTTCAACCAGCATTTTGAACTGGGCCAATGCATATCATAACCCAATAAAATGCAAAAGGTCGAATTTTAATACTCATATTTACATTTATTTAAATGTACATTTCTGCTAAAATAAATTTATTAATCAAGAGCATTTTCTCTCTTTTTTTTCTCTCGTTGTTCTCAACGGTGGGTAAATTCGAACAGCTACAGTAACCTAAATCTATAAAACAATGAATGCGCAGAAATAATAGTTCATTGGTTTAATTTCTATATTTTCAAGGAAAAGTATATTTTAACAACATATTATAACTGTATTACAGCTAGTTTAATACAACTGGAGCTGTGAAAAATAAACAGTATCAAGAAAACAACCAAAATATTGCCACCTACAAAGTTCTCATTATATGTCGCGATAATACGCGAGCGTTTGTTAGTTTGTTTGAGTTTTCAAATTGGAGAGAAATTCCAGTCAATTTACCGTATTTTCTCGACTATAAGACGGGGAAATTTGGTCCTGATTTTGAACCTCAAAGTAGGGGGCCTGTCTTATAGGCGAGTCTATAAGAATTTCATAAAGAATAGAATCATAATCAGGAATATTCAACATAAGCTATTCAACTGACTGATTCATTGTCTGTGGATGACACCCCCAATAAAAGTGACACGATCACAACCATTGGATTAAGACGACCATAGATCTGCTTTGTTTCGCTACCATGAACACTCAATATAATACATGTTATCGGTCCAAACAGTTGTTTTTCACAGGAGACATATTTTGTTACCTTTAAAATAAAAATATTTTGACAATTTGTTTTTTTAAAAATGCATTGTTATTTTTTCTATGTCGTAAATAAAACTTACTTTTTCCTTACTATATTAAGCTTTGCATATATCATGCACATGCATGTAACTAGCAGATTTCAATACATATTTCATTTATCGTTACATTCATTTATCCGCAATCATCAATTGTTATTTATTACTCAAAATTTGAGTCCCATCAACTGCAATCCAAACAAACACTTGCGAAAATATCACTCATTAACACATGTAATGGAATTTGTTCTGTTTGTCGGCTGCAGATCAAACAGTACAATTTGTGACGTCACAGCACGAGCTTTGTAAAGATCAAAGATGCACTGCAATGGTTTGTATTTAAATAGGTCAATCAAATACGTATGAACCCACTTAAATCCCAATATTGTGTCTAGGCTGGTTCAAACATACCATACCATCAGAAAATAAAAATCAATAATCCCAAGTAAATGAATAAAAATTTAGTTGATATTTGACTGTTAAGCTTGAACATTATCACAGACTTGGAGAATTTCAAGTGCTGGATTTGCTTAAAAAATCTACCCCATCTTATAAACGAGTCTAGACAAAAACACCAGATTTCATGGGCAAAGTAGGGGGTCGTCTTATAAGCAGATCGCCTTATTGTCAGGAAAATACGGTACTTGTTGAGCATTATGTTGATGGATCAGTTGGGGGTATGAACCATGTTGGAATACCGAGTTGGACAAATTAGCCAGTGCTTTGTCATTCTTTGGAAGTTAACATCGGACAGTGGTGGTGGGTGGGGTAACATGTCTAGCAATGGGAACTTTCGGCGAAGGAAAGAGGATGCGAGAAGACTTAGTGTTGAACTGAGCTCTTTCTTCGTTCGGACGTTGCTGGGTGCACTAATGTTATTGTTTCGTTTCCTAGATTTCATGTTTTGTCAGATGCTTTATTTTTACCAAATGTCAATTCTGAAATAAGTCGTCATCATTGTCATTTAATATTTCTTCAACTGTTTCATCCATCATGAAATCAAAATCTACATTAAAATCAATCAAATTATTGTTGCTCATTTTGTTTTAACTGCTTTAATGCAGATTTTAGTTTTGCAGGATGCCAATAATTTTACGATTTCATTGAAAAAATAGTTCCATGGTAAATATGCACCGCCCATTAGTACTATTGCGCCCAATGACAGGAGAGAAGTATCGAACAAATGCACGCGATTTCGATAGGAAATGCCATTGCACTTTATACAGAAATAAAGTGAAATTGATAAACAACAATGAAGGAATTAAGGAATGAAGTGTTAATGTAAATATTTAGTGTCAGTAGATCATTTATGAATAGTCAGTAGATCCTTAATTAAGAGTCAGAAGAGCCTTTATGAAGAGACAGTAGAGCATTTATTTAGGGTCAGTAGATCATTTATGAATAGTCAGTAGAGACTTTATTAAGAGTCGGAAGAGCCTTTATGAAGAGACAGTAGAGCATTTATTTAGGGTCAGTAGATCATTTATGAATAGTCAGTAGAGACTTTATTAAGAGTCGGAAGAGGCTTTATGAAGAGACAGTACTGCATTTATTTAGGGTCAGTAGAGCTTTTTTGAGAAAGTATTTTATTCTCCTCCAAACAAATGCTTGTATTTTGTATTGTGTTTTTTATATTTCAGAGGACTGGTGCCTCTACACAATGCCTGCTCTTATGGCCATTATGAAGTCACTGAGCTATTAATAAAGGTTCGTTACAAATAATTAATGGTATAAAAAAAAACATTTTTCAAAGCATAAGAAATTGTAAATTGAATACTAGATTGCTTTAGATAAAATTCAATAAAAACTTAATGTATTACTTAACGTGAGATAACCATTGCAGTGTCTCTGTAAATTACCTCAAAAACATAAACATATATGGATACTAATGTTTGCAAAGGGATTATATTGTAACCATTGCAGTGTCTCTGTAAATTACCTCAAAAACATAAACATATATGGATACTAATGTTTGCAAAGGGATTTAGTGATCTGATTTTAGCATTGAGTAGTTGCAGTGTTAACTCCGCCCAGAACTGATGCCTGCTCACTTTAAGGTTCGGGAATGTCAAAAAACTGCCAGTGGTAGATGAATAAGTTTAATATGACAAAATTGCTGAATTAAAACTGTCAGATTGTGCTGAAACCAGAGTGAAATATACTTTGGTGTGCTCCTAATATAACTGTCAGTCAACAACACGCAGAGTGGGGTGGTATAATATTCTGATTGATGCAAAATTGCGATGAAAACATGCTTTGTTTAGCTTATTGACAGGCCAAGTTTATTTGTAAACAGTACTAGTATTAACTTCCCAAACCATCTGCCAGCAATGTGAATACAGCACAATGATCTTATTGCAGCATGGAGCTTGTGTAAATGTAGCTGATCTATGGAAGTTCACCCCCCTACATGAGGCCGCTGCCAAGGGGAAATTTGAAATCTGCAAACTACTATTAAAGGTAGGAAGCCAGCAGAACATGTTTCTACTAGGTTCTGCTTAGTGGCACGATGTTAATGTATGTACACAGATATCTGCACCATTTGATTTGTGGTTAATTCTGGCCTAGCAATGAAGTAGAGCCTATCTGACATCTCCTAAACTGTCTGGCTATTTTAGTTAAAACTTGACCTTGGATGGTCCCCATACAAAATTGTTCACAAGGAAAGTAATTTCCATGTAGAATCACGAGGCCTTGCGCTAAGATATTTGGTGTGTTACAGTATGAAATGGTCCTCTACAGTGTCTGTTCAAATTATGCCCCTGGGGTTAAAGCTGGACCCGACCCGGGGTCACAAGTTTCCTATAGACTTATATAGAGAAATCTTTTAATATCTTCTTGTCTGAAACTGCAACAATACATGTCTGCACATATTGTCTTGACTGTTTCCAGCATGGTGCTGACGTCAACAAGAAGAATCGTGATGGAAACACGCCGCTCGACTTGGTTAAAGATGGAGATCAGGATGTAGCTGACCTGCTCCGAGGTGAGAAATACGCTCACAGTGATATGGCAATATTTTGGCTTGTGTTTTTTTAATGAGATTAACAGATGTAATTTCTTTAACGCCGGACAAAAAACTAACTTTTGGTCAATTTAAATATGCATTTCGCTTACTTTGTGTTCTCTCCAGGTTTGATAAAGACATGGTATTGTTTTCCTCAAAAGTGCACATTGAAGGGTGTCATTTTATTCTCCTTAATGGGCCATCTACCCTGCTTTAATCATTTTATGAGTTTTGCAGTGATATTCATAGTTTTCTTGACTTAAGTTACTGACTTAAAACTTACATGCATCTGAATAAACCAAAAACCAAAAAACAATGTGTCACATTCCGCTCAGTTTTTTTCACTTGTCTTTATTTATTTAAAATGCTGATATGCTAGAACTTAATCACTTTTAAAATCACTGCTCTTTATGAAAAATAAAGTTTTTAAAAAGAACATGAAAAATGCGGTCTTGCAGAATCTGCCATTTTCTGACATTGTAGATACAAGGAAATTACTTATAGTATATAAATATGAGATGCTTTGGAGTGTATTAGCATATAACGCTTACTTGAGAATAATAATGTTAACAGAGGTGTAGCCTATTTTATCATACCAAACACCTTTTATTTACACTGGTTACGTCTGCAATTATACAAAGAGCCTTCAAGATCATATCGTTATCCGGGGTTATTATAACATCATACGATATACTGTTTCCTGTTTTTTGAAATTTCTATTTTTAGATTTTGCATCTTCTTAATGAATTTCCAAATTAACTAGCTTACTGGTACATTTATAAAGAAATTCAACACACACATAATGTGCAACTTCATTAATTTTTAAATTAATAAAACATCAAATAAGAAGTTTATTTAACAGTACACAATTAGGTTTTTCTCTCTCATTAGTTGTTGGTCCAAAAGATTATTTTCTACAGAAAGTCAACTTGATCTTTTGGAAAGTTTTTAGACCCAGGCAAGGGTAACATTAATAATATCACTTGGTGAAAAGCCTTATTTCAGGGTTACAAAATGGGTTGGCCAATGTTGTGTATATGAGAATTTATCATAGGGTATTAATATAAATGTAACATAGGGCGTGAACAGTTTTTTGGTTATAAACCAAACTTTATTCATGGATATTTTACAAAACTATTGAATTTTTGTCAATGAAGGTGACATAGTTTATTTTCCTGGCCAATGTTTACAAATATTTGTGATGATCATCTGCTTCAAAAGCAACAATGTGTGTGCGTGGTTTATGCAATATCAAAAACAACTGTTTTCTTTAGTTTTTAAATATTTGACCACTGTTTTTACCATTCTGTCACAATTTTCTTGCATTTGACAAACTTTTGATAAGGGTCTTCTCAATGTACATTCTGGTTGGCCTCACCTACTGACAATGTTACAATAATTGGCTGTAATTTGCTCTATCATGGGATTACTAGATTTCCAGTTGTGAAAACACATGTCGTCTGCCCATAACACAAAATGCACAAGAAGCTGTAAAATGACAAGGACAAGGCAGATGGCATGATGAAAGGACACCAAGGCGTGGTGTCAGCCTTAAAATGCCTGACTGTCACTAGTCTGTCAAGAAGTGCATAATAAATATGATACAGAAAGATATGTTATCCTCAATAATATCCTTTATAACTATTGATGGCTTTGAGGTAACCTGATTTGAGTCATATTAAGTAGCAATCATAGCTAACTACAATCTCATCTAGTGGATCATTTATAAACATGCTCAATATTTTTTGTTTGTTTAACGTTTTGAGTATGTACCATTTATGTAAAGGGGATGCTGCACTCCTGGAAGCTGCCAAGAAGGGCAATCTAGCTCGAGTCCAGAAACTGGCCACCCCCGAGAACATCAACTGTCGAGACACGCAGGGAAGAAACTCTACACCTCTTCATCTTGCAGGTAAGCCCTGGCATTACTTCCCTTTAGGCTAGTTTGTCTTAACTTAATCTATTTTCAAGTTAGAAACTAGTATTGTATTTGAACAGTGCATATTCATTCAGACATAGAATTGGAGGTAAGACTCTAATACTATATGCATTCAGACATACATATGCATTCAGACATAGAATTGGAGGAAAGACTCTTAATACTAGATGCATTCAGACATAAAATTGGAAGTAGGACGCTATTACTATATGCATTCAGACATACATATGCATTCAGACATAGAATTGGAGGTAAGACTCTTAATACTATATGCATTCAGACATAGAATTGGAGGTAAGACTCTAATACTTTATGCATTCAGACATACATATGCATTCAGACATAGAATTGGAGGTAAGACTCTAATACTTTATGCATTCAGACATACATATGCATTCAGACATAGAATTGGAGGTAAGACACTTAATACTATATGCATTCAGACATAGAATTGGAGGTAAGACTCTAATACTATTTACATTCAGACATAGAATTTGAGCCAATATGGTTTAAATTTGTTACAAAAGACGGAATTTTGGTCAAATATGGCATCATTTTTCTTCTGTCTGGGTTTGTCAAAGGATGTAGCTTGCTGTATTGGGTATTGGGGCAAATACAATGTGAGTCTTGTTGTCTGTCAAATAAATGAAATTTCCATGGGTAACTTTCCAATTTAGCTTGTACCTTTGGCTTTTTTACTTCTTACTTCTACTAATTCTGATAATTGGTTCATTTTGATATTCACTTCTCCTTTCAGCTGGCTACAACAATGTAGAGGTTGCCGAGTTTCTGCTGGAAAATGGAGCGGATGTGAATGTGCAAGACAAGGGAGGGCTAATACCGCTCCATAACGCCTCCTCATACGGGGTCAGTTGGAAAATATACTCACTACCTTCACTGTGTATAATTGCCATGTGCAAGACTTCTGGCTTTGTCACTCTCAAATGATTCTGTCAGAAAAGAAGGTGTCTTTTGTTAAGAACAAAACCACATGAACTTATTTCAATTCTTTTAAACTGTGAAGGTCATAAAACCTCACGATCCTGTTCTAACTGACTTGAATTAGTTTAATTCAAAGAGATGTAGCTGCTTTAATAGGCCAGCATGTCTCCAAGTCTGCTACTAATTCTGTTATATGACAATAACAAGTTTCAGCGAGTGACTGGGAGGAATATTTAGTCTTATGTATTGTCTGTAGGGAATGCGTTACATGCCAGGCTGGAATACTAATTTGGTAGAAACCTGTTCACCAAGGAATAAATGTTTGAAAATGTGTGATTTCCTATAAAATCTGTTAGTCTTAGGTCCCTGATTACTTTTCCAAAAATGATGCAAGTTATTGTTTCAATATAGCTTAGGTGCAAGTAAATTGAATATTAGCCTGTCTAATAAATAATTAGTTTGGAACAACAGAGCACATGTGGTGTATAGGTTGAGTTCTCTATTGTACATCCAAGATGCATGAACGTTATCACACATAATCACTACCACTGTACTCCTTTACAGACCTGCACACTTTATGACTTAAAAGCTTCTCAATTTTGAAAACATAAGTCTCTTTTCCTGTTCCGAAATACTTCACATTCTAAAGTGGATCGAAAGTCTCAAAGTCTCTAGGTCATTGTGTTGTAAGACATGGAAAACTTAAACTAAAGAATCGTGTGATAAATATTAAGACCTAATTGTATATTAGCCTCCCGAGGGACTGTTTTTTGAAATTGGGTTGATTACCATTAGAGTGAATCTGTTTGTCAAGGAATTAATGTTTCAAATTGTCAACCAGGAGTTGCAGAAAAAGGGATATAATTACATTTAAAAGAATTAAACTGTATTATTTAAGGTTTAATTTGTTTCAAAAGCTGTTGGATAAAAATACAAGTCAACCTTTACGAGCGTCTTTAACTTTTGAAAAGAAATCTTCAGATGTTGTCAACTTTTTTTTCTGTGTCATAAATACAACAGCAGTTTGTAGTCAATCTTTATGAAACTCAAGTCAGAATATATATATCAGCATGCTATTTAGGACCAGTGAATATATAGATTATCTCTGGTGAAAAACTAGGTCAATAGGTTTATTCAAGAAAAAAAGGGTTCATAAATTCAACTATATATATCCAATGTTCATGAAACTAGGTCAGAACATTTGGCAAAATGATATGTAAGACCAGTGTATATGAATTATTTTGTCTCAAAGCAGTCACTAGGTCAAATATTAAGCCAAAATAATCTTATTCCTTTCACAAACTCATCAGTGTTCATCCAATTTCAAAGACGCTCTCACAATACAGGTGTCATGGAAACCTTTTGGAGTGAATTTAAAGCTGTGTGTATTGCCTTTAAAACGTTGATCATCTAAATTAGGTATTGCATAATTATAATCATGCCTGCATAATGCTCCATAAGGCTAAGTAATGCAATAAATGGTAGCGAAAAGCAGCATTTAATTCTCCCTATATGAACCTACAACCTGCTGCAATGTAGCATTTGTTAAAATCAAAATTCTGCCTTTAATGTGGTTTCCCCATTTACTCCTTGTCATGTACTGCTTTAGGTATAAATCATGGCAATTAGAGATTTTAGTTGCATTTTTTTTACGAAAGGCATAATTTTGGAATTATTGGCTTTCTAGGAACATGCAGACTTACTCAAACTCTTTCGCTTATAATAACATGATAAAACTAAAATGTAAGCTTATATCCAAGAATTTATCTTATCATATTTCTGCTCTTAGCCCATTCAGTTAGAATCCAGATTGTGGTGACTGTTGCCTCAATGGTAAATGCCATTCTTGGAATGGTAATATATTTACACAGGAATTCTTGTTTGTGGTTGTTATAACATAAACCTCAATTTGTAGTGTGTCAATATTCTAGTACTCAAGTGAAATAAAGGATTGAGATTATAAAAATTGTATTTGAAGCATTACAATATCTTAAATGAGAGACAGACCTCACAAACCTAACAATCTTGTTGTTTCACATTTTGAATTAATGTCCATTCCCTCCTTCTACAGCACATTGACATAGCAGCACTGCTGATAAAGTACAACACGTCTGTGAACGCTGTGGACCGTTGGGGGTTCACTCCGCTCCATGAAGCCTCGCAGAAGGGACGAACACAACTGTGCTCCCTCCTGGTCAGTGTATAATGTACTCTTTTGCTTACAATTATTTCAAGCATATTTACAATACTACTTTTTCAAGTTAAAAAGTGAAAAGACATAGTGAAGTATTTAGTTGATTATATTACGTTTCTTTGCAGCTTGCCCATGGTGCAGACCCGAGCATGAAGAACCAGGAGGGACAGACGCCGCTTGATCTTACCACGGTAAGTGTTGTATAAATGAAACAAGATCAGTCTCACTGAACTAGTATAAGTAACCATTTCTGACTGGAGAGGTTTGAACTCTGCTAGATCTCACCATAGTATGTGTTGTACCGGTATTCACCATAGCATGTGTTGTACCGGTATTCACCATAGCATGTGTTGTACCGGTATTCACCATAGCATGTGTTGTACCGGTATTCACCATAGCATGTGTTGTACCGGTATTCACCATAGCATGTGTTGTACCGGTATTCACCATAGCATGTGTTGTACCGGTATTCACCATAGCATGTGTTGTACCGGTATTCACCATAGCATGTGTTGTACCGGTATTCACCATAGCATGTGTTGTACCGGTATTCACCATAGCATGTGTTGTACCGGTATTCACCATAGCATGTGTTGTACCGGTATTCACCATAGCATGTGTTGTACCGGTATTCACCATAGCATGTGTTGTACCGGTATTCACCATAGCATGTGTTGTACCGGTATTCACCATAGCATGTGTTGTACCGGTATTCACCATAGTATGTGTTGTACCGGTATTCACCATAGCATGTGTTGTACCGGTATTCACCATAGTATGTGTTGTACCGGTATTCACCATAGCATGTGTTGTACCGGTATTCACCATAGTATGTGTTGTACCGGTATTCACCATAGCATGTGTTGTACCGGTATTCACCATAGTATGTGTTGTACCGGTATTCACCATAGCATGTGTTGTACCGGTATTCACCATAGTATGTGTTGTACCGGTATTCACCATAGCATGTGTTGTACCGGTATTCACCATAGTATGTGTTGTACCGGTATTCACCATAGCATGTGTTGTACCGGTATTCACCATAGCATGTGTTGTACCGGTATTCACCATAGCATGTGTTGTACCGGTATTCACCATAGCATGTGTTGTACCGGTATTCACCATAGCATGTGTTGTACCGGTATTCACCATAGCATGTGTTGTACCGGTATTCACCATAGCATGTGTTGTACCGGTATTCACCATAGCATGTGTTGTACCGGTATTCACCATAGCATGTGTTGTACCGGTATTCACCATAGCATGTGTTGTACCGGTATTCACCATAGTATGTGTTGTACCGGTATTCACCATAGCATGTGTTGTACCGGTATTCACCATAGCATGTGTTGTACCGGTATTCACCATAGCATGTGTTGTACCGGTATTCACCATAGCATGTGTTGTACCGGTATTCACCATAGCATGTGTTGTACCGGTATTCACCATAGCATGTGTTGTACCGGTATTCACCATAGCATGTGTTGTACCGGTATTCACCATAGCATGTGTTGTACCGGTATTCACCATAGCATGTGTTGTACCGGTATTCACCATAGCATGTGTTGTACCGGTATTCACCATAGCATGTGTTGTACCGGTATTCACCATAGCATGTGTTGTACCGGTATTCACCATAGCATGTGTTGTACCGGTATTCACCATAGCATGTGTTGTACCGGTATTCACCATAGCATGTGTTGTACCGGTATTCACCATAGCATGTGTTGTACCGGTATTCACCATTGCATTTTAGCCATGCATACTTATTGGCCCTGTCCTAGGCGTAATACAAGCACTTATCTGGATATGAACTGGCATGCTGCTTTGAACTAATCAGCCAGATTCAGTATCAAACATGACTTCATGTTCTCCTAACTCTTTCAATCATTGTCTGGAACATATCATCTGCCAAGTTAGCTGAATGCAATGGTTAGAACATGTGTCTTTCAAAATATCTTCAGAAATGGGAATATATTTTTTCCTAGTTTTGAAATGAAACAAATTTGCTGTTTCATTGTCTCGTTAATTAAAGGGTATTGCCCAAGAACACAGTATTTCTTCAGAAATAAAATGACATTCCAAACCCCAGTTTTTTAAATTGAATTTATAATAATCATTTTTAGCTCAGATTTCAAATTTAAAAGACATGAATGTTGGTTTGAAATCTCTAATTTAAATCTTTTATACATGTGAGGACTTCAACATTTGTTAAGTAATTTCTTTGTCTTGAAATGTGACAATGCCCTCTTCAATGCTAAAATCAACTATAATTGGGTCTTTACTATATGATGTGATGACAGATTAGTGTCTGAGCGGTTTCTTCAGGATTCAATCTCATAAAAACTGTCAAAAGAAAGAGTTCTGTTATTTAATCAATAGTACTGAAGTAAAGCAGCAAATGGTTATATGATATAGTGAAATAAAAAAATAAAAAAGTTGAAGAAAATCTCCTGAAATTAGTGAAAGGCGATATTGCTCTCATTTTTATGTAGAAAATTGTCACAACAACTTTGCACTTAATTATTGAAGCACAAAATGAAAGCGTCTTTGAAACTAAACATTGAAATTTAACTCCAGTTTTATGTATAGATATTGATTTTTTTTTAAAAAGCATTTTTGCAAAGCTATTAATTAAAATTGGAAATCTTAAAGTATGAGGTACCAAGTGTTATATGAGAGTAAAGGTATGGCTATGTGGTTTTGAATATTTTAGTCTCATTTCGATGTAACAATTCTCATTTCTATAATACTTTATATGTTCCCATATTACAGACCTTATTCCTATATACAGGCCTTATTACCACAGTACAGGCCTCAAAGAAAATGCCATAGTACAGGCTGTGTCCCCATAGTAACTTGAGGAATAAGGCCTGTACTATAGAAATAAGGCCTATACTATGGGATAAGGCCTATACTATGGGATAAGGCCTATACTATGGGATAAGGCCTATACTATGGGATAAGGTCTATACTATGGGATATGGCCTAATATGGGATAAGGTCTATACTATGGGATATGGCCTATACTATGGGATAAGGCCTATACTATGGGATAAGGCCTTTACTATGGGATAAGGCCTATACTATGGGATATGGCCTATACTATGGGATAAGGCCTATACTATGGGATAAGGCCTATACTATGGGATATGGCCTATACTATGGGATAAGGCCTATACTATGGGATATGGCCTATACTATGGGATAAGGCCTATACTATGGGATAAGGTCTATACTATGGGATAAGGCCTATACTATGGGATAAGGTCTATACTGTGGGATAAGGCCTATACTATGGGATAAGGCCTATACTGTGGGATAAGGCCTATACTATGGGATAAGGCCTATACTATGGGATATGGCCTATACTATGGGATAAGGCCTCTACTATGGGATATGGCCTATACTATGGGATAAGGCCTATACTATGGGATAAGGCCTATACTATGGGATAAGGCCTATACTATGGGATAAGGCCTATACTATGGGATAAGGTCTATACTATGGGATAAGGCCTATACTATGGGATAAGGCCTATACTATGGGATAAGGTCTATACTATGGGATAAGGCCTATGGATAAGGCCTATACTATGGGATAAGGCCTATACTATGGGATAAGGTCTATACTATGGGATAAGGTCTATACTATGGGATAAGGTCTATACTATGGGATAAGGTCTATACTATGGGATAAGGTCTATACTATGGGATAAGGCCTATACTATGGGATAAGGCCTATACTATGGGATAAGGCCTATACTATGGGATAAGGTCTATACTATGGGATAAGGCCTATACTATGGGATAAGGCCTATACTATGGGATATGGCCTATACTATGGGATAAGGCCTCTACTATGGGATAAGGCCTATACTATGGGATAAGGCCTATACTATGGGATAGGTCTATACTATGGGATAAGGCCTATACTATGGGATAAGGTCTATACTATGGGATAAGGCCTATACTATGGGATAAGGCCTATACTATGGGATAAGGCCTATACTATGGGATAAGGCCTATACTATGGGATATGGCCTATACTATGGGATAAGGCCTATACTATGGGATAAGGCCTATACTATGGGACCTTTATACTATGGGATATGGCCTATACTATGGGATATGGCCTATACTATGGGATAAGGCCTATACTATGGGATATGGCCTATACTATGGGATAAGGCCTATACTATGGGATAAGGCCTATACCATGGGATAAGGCCTATACTATGGGAATCAGACCTGTACTATTGGAATAAGAACTGTATTATTGGGATTAGGCAAGTACTATGGGAATAAGGCCTGTACTATGGGATTAAAGCCTGTGCTATGGGGATATGGCAAGCCATGTGGGGTTAAGACCTGTACTTTGGGAATACGGCCTGTAATACGGGGATATGGCAAGCCATGTGGGGTTAAGGCCTGTTCTGTGGGAATATGGCAAGCCTTATGGGAATAAGGCCTGTACTTTGTGAATATGGCAAGCCATATGCGATTAAGGCCTGTACTTTGGGGATATGGCAAGCCATATGGGATTAAGGCCTGTACTTTGTGAATATGGCAAGCCATATGCGATTAAGGCCTGTACTTTGGGGATATGGCAAGCCATATGGGATGAAGGCCTGTACAATGGGGATATGGCAAGCCATATGGGATTAAGGCCTGTACTATGGGGATATGGCAAGCCATGTGGGATTAAGGCCTGTACTATGGGAATAAGGCAAGCCCTATGTGAATAAGGCCTGTAGTATGGGAATAAGGCCTGTACAATGGGGATATGGCAAGCCATATAGGATTAAGGCCTGTACTATGGGGATATGGCAAGCCATATGGGATGAAGGCCTGTACAGTGGGAATATGGCAAGCCATATGCGATTAAGGCCTGTACTTTGTGAATATGGCAAGCCATATGCGATTAAGGCCTGTACTTTGGGGATATGGCAAGCCATATGGGATTAAGGCCTGTACTTTGTGAATATGGCAAGCCATATGCGATTAAGGCCTGTACTTTGGGGATATGGCAAGCCATATGGGATGAAGGCCTGTACAGTGGGGATATGGCAAGCCATATGGGATGAAGGCCTGTACTACGGGAATAAAGCAAGCCCCATTGGAATAAGGCCTGTACTATGGGGATAAGGCAAGCCCTATTGGAATAAGGCCTGTTCTATGTTAATACGACCTGTACTATGGGAATAAGGCATGTGCTATGGGAATAAGGCCTCTGGGTGATTAAGACATGCCATAGTACCTTATACCTATAGTACAGGCCTTATTCCCATAGTACCTTATTCCTATAGTACAGACCTTATTCCCATAGTATAGACCTTATCCCTTAGTACCTTAAATTCTTCAGTACAGGCCTTATTCCCATAGTATAGGCCTTATCCCATAGTACCTTATTTCTACAGTACAGGCCTTATTCCTATAGTATAGGCCTTATCCCCATAGTACCTTATTTCTACAGTACAGGCTTTCCCATAGTATAGACCTTATCCCCATAGTACCTTATTCCTATAGTACAAGCATTATCCCCATAGTATCTTATTCCTAAAGTATAGACCTTATCCCCATAGTATCTTATTCCTAAAGTATAGACCTTATCCCCATAGTACCTTATTCTCATAGTATAGACCTTATCCCCATAGTACCTTATTCCCATAGTATAGACCTTATCCCCATAGTACCTTATTCCCATTGTATAGACCTTATCCCCATAGTACGTTATTCCCATAGTATAGACCTTATCCCCATAGTACGTTATTCCCATAGTATAGACCTTATCCCCATAGTACCTTATTCCCATAGTATAGACCTTATCCCCATAGTACCTTATTCCTATAGTACAAGCATTATCCCTATAGTACCTTATTCCCATAGTATAGACCTTATCCCCATAGTACCTTATTCCTAAAGTATAGACCTTATCCCCATAGTACCTTATTCCTATAGTACAAGCATTATCCCCATAGTACCTTATTCCTAAAGTATAGACCTTATCCCCATAGTACCTTATTCCCATAGTATAGACCTTATCCCCATAGTACCTTATTCCCATAGTATAGACCTTATCCCCATAGTACCTTATTCCTATAGTACAAGCATTATCCCCATAGTACCTTATTCCTAAAGTATAGACCTTATCCCCATAGTACCTTATTCCCATAGTATAGACCTTATCCCCATAGTACCTTATTCCTAAAGTATAGACCTTATCCCCATAGTACCTTATTCCTATAGTACAAGCATTATCCCCATAGTACCTTATTCCTAAAGTATAGACCTTATCCCCATAGTACCTTATTCCCATAGTATAGACCTTATCCCCATAGTACCTTATTCCCATAGTATAGACCTTATCCCCATAGTACCTTATTCCCATAGTATAGACCTTATCCCCATAGTACCTTATTCCTAAAGTATTGACCTTATCCCCATAGTACCTTATTCCTTAAGTACAAGCTTTAGAAGCACAGCACAGGTTTTATTTCTATATGTACTGTGTGTATATATTATTTCCTCAGTTAATGCCTTTTACAGGCTATTTTAGTATCTAATTTTGGTTCCTATGTTGTAGGCTGATGATGTGCGGGCATTGCTGCAAGATGCTATGCCGTCTGTTGCTACACTCCCTGTCATCACAAGTGATAACAGTAGTACCAGCTCTTCATGTACAAGGTAAAACTTTCTTTATACTTAAAAGTGAAAGGTTTTCGTCTTTTTGACTTTTCTTTAAGTACAGTGGACTGGGTGTATTGTTTAAGATTGCCTATGATAATAAATAGAAAAAAGTTTGGCCTTTAAGCAATCAAAGTTATACACAATGAGCTTTGAATTTTTAACAACTGAACTTTACATATCTAGCTTGTCAAGAAAAAAGTTGAGGTACGTTGATACCCTTGTTGTTGTTGCTGTCAGCAGCATCTTTTTCTTTGAAACTTTGACCTTGGACATAACTCAAGAAACATTCAAGATATTCAGATGTAGCTTGGTGCACACGTTGCCAGAGACAGTATGCAAGGCTCATTACTCTAGCTTCAATTTTGTCATGTTTTGGCACTTTTTAAACTAAAAAACCAACAACAACAACATATTACTGGTGGTGTTTGCTGCCATGCTCTTTTTGGTACTTATGGCCCTCACATATTAGTCATTATTGAAGCACTCCATTCCATTAATTTAAGTTGTCTCTATTTTTGTTCATGTTAATGTACAGCAGATAATAAAGTCATCCCACAAACCTCCATTTTATGTTAAATGAGAATCTCATGCGTTTTTTTCCTGACCTCACATGTAATTCAGAAATGGAAGTTTAAAGGAAATCTACTGAAGTATAGATGTAGTTTTAGGTGTTAGCTAATGTGTGTCATTGTTAATTATTTCAGTCTATTTAATGGGACAGCGGATGGAGTGTCAGGGGCGATGGGTGGTGCCCCCACATCGCCCCAAGGTGGGGACGGTGCAATAGAGCGTACTGTTGCTGAGGGTGAACGCACTATAGAGACAATGAGTGTTTCTTCATTTCTGTCCAATATCGGTCTTGAGCAGTTACGGGACATTTTCGAACAAGAGCAGATAACTATGGACATCCTTGTTGAAATGGGGCATGATGAATTGAAGGATATTGGTATTAACGCATACGGACATCGCCATAAGATTCTGAAAGGCATGGAAAAACTCCTGCAAGGCAAAGGTAACATTATGTGTTCAACATGTGTCATAGACAAATCCAGTATTCTCGGTAAGAGAAGCTTTGAAACTCTTACACCCAGAAAATTTGTCGCCAAAAATGCACAAGGTTTCAAAAGAACAACTGTTTGAAAGACATTTCAATGCAAGACTTAAGTGACCTGTGACTAGCTGCGAACCGAGCATGTGCTATATATTGTGGTCCAGTGGTGTGTACTTATTCTGCAAAGACTGTGTCTAAGCTAGCAGGATGATCCAATGTTTGCATGCCTTTTCTTTCATTTATTTGGCTTTGAAAGTATATGCCTACTTGTTTTGTTTGTATATAGAGCAATATCTGCTTTACTGCTTATGTTGTTTGTGATATCTTTTGTTGCATGCTTTTATCTGGATTTTTAAGCAAGATTATGTGCAATAGCTCAGGTTTTATATGATTAAGCATTTGATTTTTTTTTGTTTTATGGTTTAAAACTTGCACATGTGTTCACTGTAACTTGCAGTTATGTCTTTCAACACTTGTCCTTTACTATTTTGTATTTATTACTGGTGTTTAGCTATTTATAATATACCTGTAACTTTATGTCATAGCTAGCTAGTTTTCTAGATCTTGCTGTTTTCTGCTTTTTGCTCGACTAAATTTCTTCAAATTGATTTTTTTACTTATCTTAAAATGAGCACAAAATTAATGCTCTCAGCTTTTCTTTTGTAATATTGTTATTCTTTCATGCTTAAGTTAAATGTTTTATTAAATAAGCTAAAAGTAGGGTAGTATATGCCCTTTAAGACCTTATTGAATTTGCAGTAATTTTCCACAGAAAAGATTACTTTTGCTTTAATATCCACTGTAAACCCTGTAATATTATATGTTTCTCAAGTAGAGTAGTTGAACTAGTATTATTTCTTTATCATGTTTATTTGTCTCTTGTAATATTAATGTATGTGTAATAAATTTTAGAAGATTAAGTGATATCAGTTTTCATAAAGTTGCATGGCAATATTAAACTGATTTTCTTGAGTGAAATTGTATATGTCAGCAACAATGTAAACAAGTCATTTCAGACAGAAATGAATTTATCATTAGAACTGTTAGTAGACTACCTAAGCAAACTATCTAAATATTGAAACAATAATGAGTATTTATCATGATGAAACTCGATTGAGTAATGTCTGATACCGATGGTTGAGTAATGTCTGGTACCGATGGTTGAGTTATGTCTGATACAGATGATTGAGTAATGTCTGATACCGATGGTTGAGTTATGTCTGATACCGATGGTTGAGTAATGTCTGATACTGATGATTGAGTAATGTCTGATACTGATGGTTGAGTTATGTCTGGTACTGATGGTTATGTCTGATACCGATAATTGAGTTATGTCTGATACCAATGGTTGAGTAATGTCTGATACCGATGGTTGAGTAATGCCTGATACCGATGGTTGAGTAATGTCTGATACTGATGGTTGAGTTATGTCTGATACCGATTATTGAGTTATGTCTGATACCAATGGTTGAGTAATGTCTGATACTGATGGTTGAGTTATGTCTGATACCGATTATTGAGTTATGTCTGATACCAATGATTAAGTTATGTCTGATACCGATGATTGAGTAATGTCTGACACAGATGATTGAGTTATGTCTGATACCGATGGTTGAGTTATGTTTGATACCGATGATTGAGTGATGTCTGATACCGATGATTGAGTAATGTCTGACACTGATGGTTGAGTTATGTCTGATACCGATGAATGAGTTATGTCTTATACGGATAACTGAGTTATGTCTGATACTGATGATTGACTTATGTCTGATACCTATATGGTTGAGTTATGTCTGATATCGATGATTGAGTAAAAATGTTTTCCTTGTAAGATTTAGATTTAAAAATAAGCTTCTTTATTTAATAATACTTTCTCATAAAAACATAACACTAAATAAATGTATGACTTGCTGAAATATTGCCAAATAAGCAATTATTTTATTCCATTTTAATAGATTGCTAATCATCATGTTGAGTGTTATATTTTCTGACCAATAGAAATATAGCAATGTTATATTACTCATGTGTTATACCAAAACAACATTTGATGGTTATATTAACTGAAAAAAATGTACCCCATGTGATAAATGTAATGCAGGCTGTTAAACTTTCATACTACTTGTGTTTAAACTTATTATTTTCATTGGATTTCAAAATAATTACTGATCCAGATTTCTTGACCGATGTATACATGGAAAGGTCAATATGACTGAAGTCTTTATGACCATATGTGTAGCAAGTAACTTCACTGAAAGTGACTTTGTTCATGGGTTAAGCTTCCAGTTCATCTGAAGGGCATTCAATTTTATCCTCTTGTTAAACCTGAGTTAAAAAGAACAACATTGTCATGCAATGAGTAGCATTAATGTTGTGCAAATTTATGCAAGTAACTTTTATTATAAAGAGAAACATTCATAGTGGAAAAATGTTTTAAATGATAAGAATTTATTTCAATGCATTTCAGGGTATTTTGAAAATAACAGTGGATTATAACATATCCTCTCTGTTTGATATGGTGAAATTGTTAATGTTATTCCACTGATGCGGGTAATTAAGCCCATTTCACTGGGAAAAAATGAAATAAATGCACACGGTGCTTGGTAGGAAATCAAAGATGTCAATTCCTTATGATGTCACTGAGCAAATATTTGGCATTAAGTCCATCCAATTAAACAAGATTATTAGCTTGTCTGTTTTTAAAGAAGGAAGTTATTATGATAGCCTTCAAGCTTGGTATTGCAAAACTGGAACCTTTGGCCTAAATTACAAACCTTGAATGCTGTTCACATGAAACTTATACATACGTTACGTAACAGTGTATGCACATGTCTAGAAAGGCTCGTTACTCTGGTTTAAGAAGGAGGATGAAATTCTTAATCATATTCCTATATGTAGGTGAAATATATCATCATTAACTTATTTCTTTTTTGATCTGCAATTTCAGATCTGAATGAAGATTCAGAGATGAAAACTCCAAGGCGACTTGTTTGTAAGTATGAGTAAAATGTGATAAGTTAACACTTGTTTTCATATCATTATTCAACAAATATATTTTGTTGAGTTTAATACTTTTAGTTAAGTTTATTGCTAGTTCAATTGTTTGCACATTACACTCTGTTTAAGGTAAGAATTTGTGACTGCTTTAAATAACGTATCTTGATTAGCTAATTTTTCCAATTTTTAAAATGCACCTTAGTATAAAACTAATGCATTTCAACACTAAAAAAAGTTGGATTCCGATTACAATTCAAGAATCGCAGTGTCAGCATTTCAACAGCAGTGTACAATGTTGATAGTATTCACTTATACACAGTAATAAATGTTAAAACGATTTAATATGATCATAAAATGAATATTTCTTTCCCTTTTCCCCAGCGGGTAGCCAGTCCTTCCAATCTTCACAAGGCACAGTATTGATAGACTTGTTACCAGATGATTCAGAGTACCAGTCTGTCGAAGAGCAGATGCAGTCAACTATACGTGAACACAAGGATCGGGCCGGTGGTTACTTCCACAAGTATAACACTATCAAGGTAATCACATGAGTTTTTCAGGGTTTTGCAACTAGAGAAACAATAACAATTAACCCTCTTAACATCTGTTTTTGTTAGAAACCAAATTGATAAGTCATTTTGACTTGTAATCTTTATCTTTAGACCAGTTTGCACAATTATTTGATTGGTTTATAGTGAATATTGGATAAATATTGACCAATCAATGAACATTGTGTCCAACTGACCAAACCATAGGATTGACTAGTTTCACACTGATGTATGTGGTGAGTTTATCTCTGAGGGTTGGCTGCAGGTTATTGCTTTAAACAAAAATCTACCAAAATTGTATTGTATATGTTCCAGTGGTGTTCAAGAAGCTATTATTTGCCTCGTAACAAATCATTAACAATTACTGTTTTATTTTCAGATTCAAAAAGTTCGCAACAAGAAGCTAATGGACAAGTATCAACATCGTAAGAAGGAAGTTGCGGATGAGAATCATGGTCATGATAATGAGCGACTCTTGTTCCATGGCTCACCCTTCTTACAGACTATTGTCCAGAAAGGCTTTGATGAGAGGCACGCCTACATAGGGGGCATGTTTGGGGCAGGTCAGTTTATACTTGAATTTTAGAAGCTTATTGGTATTTTGGAAAATAGTTCATGTGTTGTCATAGAGTTGGTGTCATTGTTGGCCTGTGTGCAAAAACTTTGGCCACATCTCAAAAACCCAAGATATTCAAATAAAATTTGGGTAACATGTAAAAGAAAGCCCATAACCCTGGACATAATAATTGTAGAGTTACGCCTCTTTTTGGCTTAAAATACCCCAGACCTGTGTTAACATTTGCTCAGTGATGCTTATGGCCTGTATTCACTATCGTATGGAGTCGAGTTTGACATTCAGACTCAGAAAAGAAAAATCTTTTTTCATTTTTTGTAATAATGCTTTCAAGAAGCAAATATGATGAAAGTTGTTGTACTCGTTACAAATAATCTGTTCAATCAAAGAATCATATTTTGAATTTGTTATAGTTATATTGCAGAGTTTCTGTTAAAGGAAGAAGAAATTGGTAAAACTTCCAAAATTGATTCCTAAGTACAAAAACTTCCATAAATGTAAAGAAAACATCCAAAGTTGAAAGCTTGGAAGTTCAAATATCAAAAAACTGGTGTCAGTATTACTATTATGGTCACAATTCCAATCAGTCTTGATGTACAATGAATTAAAGTAATATGAATCTTTGAATTTGGCAAGTTATAGTTAGGTTTTAAACACATTAGTTAAAAAATATAGGCACAAAATATTTTATTCGAGAGACTTAAACTTCCAAGTTTTAGTAAAAAAACTTCCAAAATTGATAAACAGGAAGTTCATACTTCCAGTTTCAAGTGTTTAATGGAAGCCCTGTATATGACAGATATTTTGAAACGATTAAAAATCCAGTTTTCTGAACCTCAGACTCAGACCCTAGACCGTAGTGGATACGACCCTGGTGCTGGTTTATGATCATGACATTGTACATCAATATAACTAGGTCCCATTTGTATTAAGCAGTATTCCTTAGGCTACTATGTTTGTCTACTAAGATTTTATGACATACCTCACCTTTCCATTATAGGAATATATTTTGCTGAGAATTCCTCGAAATCCAACCAGTATGTGTATGGCATTGGTGGTGGCACTGGATGTCCTCTGCACAAGGACCGATCATGTTACGTGTGTCATCGACAGCTCATACTGTGTCGTGTAACGTTGGGGAAATCATTTCTACAGTTCAGCTCAATTCGAATGGCGCACGCACCTCCAGGTCACCATTCTGTAATTGGTCGCCCAAGTAATGGCGGGCTCAGTTATCCAGAATATGTCGTTTATAGAGGAGAACAGGTATGTTTCAGTGATAGCTTTATATAAAACTATACCAGATTATCCAATAATTCAAAGAAAAAAGTCAAGGTATTGTCATATCCTTGCTGTCCTGATGGTCAATGATGTCCTGGTACAAAGACTTTTACCTTGTAAGAACTAAAAAAAGCTGCTGGAGACAATAATGTGAAACTTTGTAGACATGTTACCAGTGGCAGTTGTTACATGCGTAGCAAGGCCAATAATATTGGTCTAAGAATTATTGAGTTGTCTCTTTAAAGTCTCAAAAAAGACCATAGGTATTTTTTCTAAGAAGTTTACATTAAACTTAGTGAGGGACGTCACTCACATCCATTATGGTTAGCATCAGCAGACGAGAACAAATAAACGTAGTAATATATTTAAAGTTTCAAAAATTGTACGATAGATTTAATGTACAAGTATGATTCTGTCTTTAAAAAATAGACAAGTATGCATGCTTTAAGGTGGCATCATTGTTCACTGCGTCCTATCTATGGTATTGATCTTTTAAAAAAATGCCTGCGTTCTATCTATGATGGTGTCCTATACACATTGATTTACAGTATGTGTTTGAATGACATTTCAGGCATACCCCGAGTACCTGGTGACCTTCCAAATTCTCAAGCCAGCAGAGGGGGAGGCTGTTCCAGAATGCATGCAGCGGCCCTGACCTCCATCATAGTTCATAGAAATGACCTGATAAACTCACCACATACATCAGTATGAAAATAATGGTTCTATATGAATAAAGTATCATGTGTGAATAATTACAGATCTGTCAGCTGGTACTTACATTAGGTGCAAAGTCAGCACTACTCCATTGTGTGTTTCACATGATCTTGACATGTGAGTAAAACAGCTTGTGTGAAAAGGAACAAGTCTGTTGGTGTAAGAACATACCAAGTCCATTGACAGTTATAACACCATTGTGTTAAGTGGCGCTGACTGCTTAAACATGGAATTGTGGTAGCAGAAAGTGAAACTGTAAAAACTACCTAATTTATACTAGGAATAAGGGCAGTCTTGCAGGTAACTGTTACCGGTAGTATTCTACTCGTGTTAATGTATTGTATAAACCAAGGCAAAAATCTCGTGAATTACAAAGTTAGATTGTGAATATGTTAATTGACCATTCATGGAGGAGGAGTAATAGCAATCTGTATTATATAAGCTATGGCTTAAACAGGTTTTCATCTGTTTATAAACTAGCAGAATAAAGTAAATGTGCCTAAAACACATGTTTTTGGTATGGTTAATACTGAAGGTGTATCACACTTAATCCCCAAACATCTTAAGAAATTAAGACAAATGTCTTATCATGCACATTTACTATTTTCTGCTGGTATATTTATGACCCAGAACAAGGCATTGTCTCAAACTGTCCAGATGTGTAAATATTGTTCAGGTATTTTAAGTGTCTTTGGGTATGCTGTGTGCTATGAAATACCATGTGTTAATATATAATCTCATAATTGTAAATGTGTTAAAATGCATGTGTTGTTTTAATGAAGTGTATAATGGTTTTTGTATTACGAATATCTTCTTGGTTAAGTTAACATTATATTTTGAATTAATAACATTGTTCTATCCAGGAATCAGGAAGGAAGCTGATAATGTACCCCTTCTTAACATAGCATAAACAAGTTCATCTGTCATTTATGAAGTCACAGGATAGTTTTCACTTATCTATGAAATTATGATAGTACCTTTGTGACTCAAGGCAACCGCGCTGCCTTTATCTATATGGAATTATTGTCTGAGAGTAATGCAGAGCAACCCTCGAGGAAGTATTTTATCATCAAATTGAAATTTGTTATCTACATAATTATGTGAATTTTCTCATACAAAATGAATATAATTTCTGTGTGTGTAAATATTACAAATGTACAAATATTTATAGTGCATGGCATTTTTCTTGATTACAGAAAACAGTCATTCAGTACAAGGGCAGGAATGGATTTTAGTTTGGTCAATACTTCCCATTTTCTGATGAATGTATGTTGCCATGATTATTTTCTTTCTGGAATACTCTGATTTTCCCCCATCAGCATTTCTGCTACTATAGTTGTATGTTGATGCGCACTTTATTGGTACGTTTACTTTAGCCTTGACTGTCAGGATTGGATGAATTACGCCCTTATGATTGGATGAATTACGCCCTAATGATTAGATGAATTACGCCCTAATGATTGGATGAATTACGCCCTAATGACTCACGATGAGTTTGAGAAATTGTTTTTATTTAGTTGATTTTTTAGTGAAAAATGAATTTTCAGTACCGTATTTTGGGTTAATTATTTAATGAAAAAAGAAAATTTTAAAACTGCCTATTTAGTCTGATGAACTGTCATTTTATACTCTTCTATCTACGTCTAGTTATTTTATATACCTAAAGCTTGAGTGTTACCCCTGGTCTCAGTATTTGAACATTGTCAGTGTATTTCTGAAACACATCAAATCAGATTCTTATTATTCAAATAGAAGGTGACTTATGCTTCCAAATTCTCAATTATTCAAATGTTTGGGAGATATTCCATACATTTTTGCTGTTCTATAAATGATAATCTATATTTCCATCTGACATGAAATGATTTAGAAAAAATCTACAAAAGATATTATGTTTATTATACAAAAGAACTGCTCTTCAATTCAATTATTTAAAACTGAAACCATATTTTTAAGTAGTGATTTTCGAAAAGTTGAAATGAACCAAACTTAATACATGTATCTGTAGGTGTTATAGTTCATGGTTGTAAATCATGTCTGCTGTTGTACCAGGTTTCAACTGTTGCACTTCAGAGAAAAAGTGAAGCAGTTGTGTTTCTGTTTTCAATTGCACTCAACATTTTCACTTCTACTCCTGAATTATGTATATTTTGTTAATGAAGTGTATATTGCTAATGCTTTGTTGGAGGTCTCAGTAAACAATAAATTATAAATACTTGTACACCATTATTTGTTTTACTTTATCATATGTCTGGCCAACTGATGGAAAATCTGGCCAACTGGTGGAAGATCTGGCCAACTGATTGAAAATCTGGCCAACTGATGAAAAATCTGGCCAAATGATGGAAAATCTGGCCAACTAAATCTGGCCAACTGATGAAAAATCTGGCCAACTGGTGGAAGATCAAGCTGGCTGACTGAAAATGAAAAAATAACAATCATTATTAAAAAAGCCCAGTGTTACTCTGAAAAGAAATGATAATGCATGGATTCTAGCACTACTAAAAGAATGACATAAAAATTGTAAAGCTCTAGTCTTATATTTTAGCGATTTGACCATTTTTGGTAGTTTTTGCAAGAAGCATAATGCTTATATTTTGCAAAATTGAAGGATTTAACACTTGTTAAAGTGTTATAGTCAGTTACTGAGAGATTGACAAACAAAATGTTTCAAATATATTAACATTTTAACGAAAAATTGTCTACTTTCTTTTAGAAACACAGATACATTTAGCAGAGGTGAATTGCTCACTGAAAGATATCCTTAAATTCACAAAGGGAATTGGATTTCAGTTTGATTAAACTTGGACAAAAAAAAATGTGCATACTGTTCACAGCCTAAATTATGTTGAGTTACAGTTTACTCATAGTTAGCTAACCAATCAAATTGATAAGGTTACACATATGGCTATATTTATCAAGTGATACATAACCTGTTGGTCTATTTGAGTTAGCTAGAACATTGGTCTTTTAATGGGTTATGACTTCTCCAATTACATCGCCTTTCAAACTTGCTACTGCTATAAGTGTATATATGCAGTATTCAATTATGATCAAACTCTAAACTGTGACGTTGAACTTTGATGTAGGGACGAATCATCTTTATGTACCAAACACATGTTCAAAGAAATTTTATAATCTCTCCGTGTATAGAAAAGTTACCGACTGGACTTGAAAAACTATTCTGTATATGCATATATGAAGCATTCCAAAATGATAAACTGTAAATGTGGCCCTTGACCTTTGAGGAACAGATGTGGGTGTTGCACAAACTTTTATGCTCTTTACACATGTGCCATGTAATTTTAAAATATCTCCTGCATGTCAAAGTTACAGCCAAGACACGGAAAACAGGATTAGTGAACATATTAATATTTCTCATTCATGTGGTTTTTCCATCCTAAAACATATATTTTATGTGTTTTATACCTCCAACAAACTTAAGTTTTTGAGTCAGCCTGTGGTCAGTCAGACCGTTGGTTGGTCGGTCAGTTACAAGTTCCTTGTCCTGAGCATAAATACAGAATGGAATTTAATTACACTTCATACAATGATATTATGAGAGAAGGTGCATTGTACAGGATTCATTACTCTTTAAGCTAATTACAGAGTTATTGCCCTTGTTACTTTTCCTTGTCAGGAGAATTTCTTAAAAACTACCAGATAGAATGTTACAAAACTTCATACAATTGTAAAGCACAGAGAGGAAGTGCAGTGTACAAGAACCATAACTATTTTAGCAAACAGTTATTGCCCTCCCCTCTCTGAAAGGGGAGAATATAGTAATTTGACCATAAGCCATTCGCCCTACCAACAACTGAAGAACACTTAGGCCCATATAACAGCAGAGGAACCCTTTTGATTTTGTGGTCAGTGGATCAAAGGTCAAGGTTGTGGTGACTAAATTACTGGGGCAGTGATTACAAACAGTCTCAAGCCTGAGTTCAGACTCAAGACTCATTATGGCAAATCTTAATTTCATTGTCATTTTCCTTCTTTCGGAGTGTTGATGGTAAGATTTCTTGAAATATATTACTATTTAAATGTTTTCTGTAACTTACATTTTTTTTTGTAAAAGAAATGCAATAAATATGATTTTTTGTTCCTTTATAAAAATGCTTTTCTGAGTCTGATGAACACTTAGGCTCAGAGATTTCAGTCTTGAAAGACAGGTTGGCAATGACCAGCAGATGAACCCTATTGATTTTGAGGTCATTTGGTCAAAGGTCAGGTCATGGTGACCTAGAGCTTAAAATCCGTTTCTGCTCAATAACTGTAGAACGATGTGGCCCAGGGACAAGTTGACATCCACTCCATCTCACAGTAAGCTATCATTTGTAGTGTAGAAGAAGCATAACTCTGTTACAGCTTATTGCAGAGTTATTGCCCTTTTTTAAAACTTTTTTTCTTGTCCAGAGCATAACTTGAAAACAACTGGATTGAATCAAATTGAACTTCATACATTTTGATGAAGTGCAGTGTAATGGAGTATAACTTTAAACACTCCAAAGATGGCCCTGATGGAATTTTAATATGCAAACCTTCTGGGTCATACAAAGGGAGGAAAAAGCAATAGTTCTCTTAAGACAATATATAGGATGGACATGTTGCTTGAGCAGGTAGTAATCAAGTTTGATTAAAGCTAGAAAGAATATGATTCCATACATTCTGGTGTTGCCCCATATTATTTGTCACTGCAATTATTTTTATCCCCTACCAAGGGATATAGTAAAAGTAGGCATGTGTATGTGTGCGCGTGTCCCAAGTATTTATGTCCAAAACATAACACCAATGGTTTTTGCGGGATTGACCTCAAATTTTGTATCTAGATAGACTATATTGAGCGTGACTTCAATCAAGCATTTGATAACTAGACACTGGATGTGATTAAAAACCCCACTACACCACCTTCGTGTAATAAGAAGTATTACTTGGAGTGATGTATACTCAATTAATGTCCTGCGCAAGAAGACAGTGAGAAGGCATCAATTATGTTATTGGTCCTACTATGTCAAAAAAGGACGTTTAGGAATTAAAGCATGAAATTTTATTTAAATTTCTAAAAGCATAGCACAAACAGCCAGCCATATCCCGAATTAATTAAGAACAGTATCATCTTCGTCTTACAACAAATGATTTGAAGTAATAATTTTAAAGAATTTTCAAGTTACGCTTTGGAGAAATGCAATGTCGAGCCCAGGGAAACACAAACAAAATGCACTTCAATGTTCATCCATGCAATTGCAAAACAGAAACATGGAGTTGAACAATACATGGAACCTGGAACACAACACCTCAGCATGGTTAACCTCCAGGCAAGTTTTTTGTAAAACCCTATAATGCATGGTAATGCATGGTAAAGGTGCAGCCAGGTTCAGTCCAGACCAGTCCAATGAATCGAACTCATTTTTACATTTAAGCTGTAAACGTGACCTTAACCTTGAAGTACAGACCTGGGACTTTCATGTCACTTTCATTAGTTTCTTGGAAATCTTGTAATGCAATGGACAAGGTAGAGTTCTTTCAAAAATGCTTAAAGTTCAGTCAAGACCAGTCCTGTCAACAGTACTCATTTTTAGCCAAAGGCCAGAAGAGCTTATGCGATGGTAATGTGTACGTAGTATGTGTGTCCGTGCGTTCGTGTGTCTGTGCATCTGTAAACAATTGCTTGTGAACACGATACAGTCTTCAGTTTTGATTGTATCTCGATGAAACTTGTACAGTATCTAGATATCCATTAGAGCTCGGTTCCTTTCGAAGACCAGCCAGATCCACCCATGCATGTCTAGATTATTGGCCTTGATAGTATAAAAAAATGCTATTGTGTAAACAATTGCTTGTGAACACGATACAGTCTTCAGTTCGATTGTATCTCGATAAAACTTGTACAGTATTTAGATATCCATTAGAGCTCGGTTCCTTTCGAAAACCAGCCAGATCCGTCCATGCATGCCTAGATTATTGGCCTTAAAAGTATAAAAAATCAGTGCGTCTGTAAACAATTGCTTGTGAACACGATACAGTCTTCAGTTTTGATTGTATCTAGATGAAACTTGTACAGTATTTAGATATCCATTAAAGCTCGGTTCCTTCCGAAAACCAGCCAGATCCGCACATGCATGCCTAGATTATGGGCCTTGATAGTATAAAAAAATGCTATTGTGTAAACAATTGCTTGTGAACACGATACAGACTTCAGTTTTGATTGTATCTTGATGAAACTTGTACAGTGTTTAGATATCCATTAGAGCTCAGTTCCTTTCGAAAACCAGCCAGATCCGCCCATACATGCCTAGATTATGGACCTTGAAAGTGTAAAATTACTGGCCACGCCCCCGGGTTCACAGGTTTGGTGGGAAATGTTAAAAACCTTTTTGTCTGATGCAGATCCTTGCTATTTTGAACAAGGCTTTATTAAGTGGTCCTGACTACCACGGTTGTTCAAATTATGCCCCTTTGGTCAAAACTGGCACTGCCCTGGGGTCATAAGTTTCATAGAGACTTATTTAAGAAACTTCTTGTTTCAAACCACAAGGCCCATACCTTTGATATTTGTTGTGGAGCATCATATGATGACCGTCTAGCAAAACATTTGAAATTATGCCCTATGGCTTACTTTTTAGCTCGACTGTTCGAAGAATAGGTTCGCTATACTACTTGCCCCAGCGTCGGCGTTGGCGTCGGCGTCTGGTTAAAGTTTTAGGGCAAGATGGGATTTTCACTGTCTTATAAGTCCAATACCCTACATTCAATTGACTTAATACTTCACGCAGTTGTTCAGGGCCATCACTTGATGAGGTTAGATAACTCCATATTATTCTTTACACAGATTATGGCCCCTGATTGACTATGGAACTTAGGTTAAAGTTTTAGGGCAAGTTGGAATATTTATTAATAACTTCTATATCCTTTGTTCAATTGACTTAATACTTCACACAGTTGTTCAGGACCATCACACAATGAGGTTACATAACTCGATATTATCCTAAATACAAGTTATGGCCCCTGATTGACTTAGGTTAAAGTTTTAGGGCAGGTTAAAGTTTTAGGGCAAGTTGGGATTTTCACTTAAAACTCCAATACCATTCATTCAATTGACTTAATACTTCACACAGATGTTCAGAGCCATCACATAATGAGGTTAGATAACTCCATATGATCTTTTATACAAATAATGGCCCCTGATTGACTATGGAACTTAGGTTAAAGTTTTAGGGCAGGTTGGGATATTGTTTAATAACTTCTATACCCTTCCTTCAATTGACTTAATACTTCACACAATTGTTCAGGACCATTACCCAATGAGGTTACATAACTCCATATCCTTAATACAAGTTATGGCCCCTGAGTGACTTAGGTTAAAGTTTTAGGCAAGTAAAAGTTAAGGGCAAGTTGGGATTTTAATAAAAAAAAACGTTCATTAAATGCACTTAATAAAATTCAAAATTATTTACAACAATCTTACAACAAGAAACATAACTCCGTTTTAAGCCTAAATAAAAGTTATGGCCCTTGAATTTTTTATTTTTTTTAATTTCCTCTGAAAGGCATATTTGTATATTCTTAACCACATTTTCATAATGGGAAATCAAGTTATTTGAATGACTTGCGTCATTGTTTGGGCGGGCTGGTGGGAGGGCAGCATCAAAGTCACCTTATGTATCGAATAATTTTAGTTAGGTTTGACATAAAGAGACCAAACTTGGTATTATTACATCGTTTTTGTATTCTAAGTCAAAGCGGGGTAGTTGAGCGCGCTGTCTTACGACGGCTCTTGTTAATTTTTAAAGCTACAGCAATGAAATTTTGGCCATGTGTACAGTTTTGTAAACAAGCACCAATGTTGTCCTCGGATGTCCTTGACTTTGACCTTTTGACCAACTTTTGACCAATTTTTTTATTTTTAAAGCTACAGAAATGAAATTTTGACCATGAGTACAGTTTTGAAAGCAAATATTTTTTACCCTCAGATTACATTTACTTGGCATATATTAAAATAGTTCATGCAACTAATCTGCTTACAACACTTTCTGTCCTCAGATGTTGAACGTGCAGCGTTTTCAGCTAACCCAAACACAAAAAGTGAACTATATATTTGTTGCCTATTACTCATACGTACATGCTCTGGATTGAAAATGACCACAAGAGCCATGCCAGTAGAGCAAAGGCCCTCTTGGGCCTCTTGTTAAATTCACCCTTCAAGTGTGACCTTGAGCATTGAGGTACAGACCTTGGTATTGTGTGACATGCTGCCCTATCATGGAAAACCTTATGGCAAGTTTTTTGAAAATCCTATAATGCACGGTCAAGATACAGCCCTGACAAGGATCATTTCATCCTTTAACCACTGGGCTAGACTTTCACCTTTGAGGTACAGACCTGGGTGTTGTGCGCGACAAGCATTCTCCTCATGTTGAACCTTCATGGCATGGTTTTTGAAAATCCTGGACAGACTGACAGACGCATAAACGTTACCTCCGTGGCGTCAAGTATTGTTCCTGTGCACTGCACTTTTCTTAAATGAGGTTATCTCCAGACAAAAAAATAAGTATGAAAAAAGGGCAATAACAGAAAAAATGCTGCAGTCATGGTTATTGTGTAATGCAGTTCTCTTCATTGAGATATATCTATATATCAAGTATGAAGTTTTGTGCAGTCTGTTACTTTTGGCACACAACAAGGGACCCGTGTTGCACGATAAGCCTCAAGGTCATTGTAAATTGACCTTTGTCGATATTTATATAGCGGCACTTATACTGTCTCGCTATAGAGCTAGCTTTTATAGTGCCATGGTAAATTGTCCGCCTGCAGAGTGAGAGGTCGTGCGTTCTAACCCCGACAGGTGTACTTTGTGCAGTATGTTACATTTGGCGCCCAATGAGGAACATGATTGTATATATACTCAATATCCTACCCGTGGTTTCATCAAGATCATGTTAACTTTATTCTCAATCCTGTTGAATTGGGAACGAATTCCAACTTAGCAGGGCAGTACGTCACGGTATCGTTACCTAATCATGTGTTGAGAAGCTGTGTAAACGGTACGGTAGCTCAGTCGGTAGAGCAAACTACCAAAAAGCCTCATAAAAGATTTTTTTTTTTATACAGCTATTTTCTTCAACACATATTGTGTATTAAGTATGAAGTCAATACCTCAAAAACATGGAGTTATTGAGAAATGTCCCGATGTTTCAAGATGGATGGATGGGACAAGGTGATCCTATATAGCCCATACTACTATGTGGTGGGTCTCAGGATGGATGGACAGGGCAAGGTGATCCTATATAGCCCATACTACTATGTGGTGGGTCTCAAGATGGATGGACAGGACAAGGTGATCCTATATAGCCCATACTACTATGTGATGGGGCTCAGGATGGATGAACAGGACAAGGTGATCCTATATAGCCCATACTACTATGTGATGGGGCTCAGGATGGATGGACAGGACAAGGTGATCCTATATAGCCCATACTACTATGTGACGGGTCTCAGGATGGATGGACAGGGCAAGGTGATCCTATATAGCCCATACTACTATGTGATGGGGCTCAGGATGGATGGACAGGACAAGGTGATCCTATATAGCCCATACTACTATGTGATGGGTCTCAGGATGGATAGACGGGACAAGGTGATCCTATATAGCCCATACTACTATGTGATAGTCTCAGGATGGATGGACACGGCAAGGTGATCCTATATAGCCCATACTACTTTGTGGTGGGTCTCAGGATGGATGGACAGGGCAAGGTGATCCTATATAGCCCATACTACTATGTGATGGGTCTCAGGATGGATGGACAGGGCAAGGTGATCCTATATAGCCCATACTACTTTGTGATGGGTCTCAGGATGGATGGACAGGGCAAGGTGATCCTATATAGCCCATACTACTTTGTGATGGGTCTCAGGATGG